>NC_086447.1:332007767-332220267 GCF_028390025.1 Pseudophryne corroboree | reverse complement strand
ATTTTTAATGTAGTGTCGGCCATCAGCCAATCAGAGCTCACAGACCAGCAGCGGCGGCTGATTGGCTGCCGGACCACAAGCATTGATTCTCTCACGATCCAGCACCCGTCATAGGCCGGACTTCTGTGAGGGGCAGCAGAGGCACGTGCTGCGCTCCTCTCCCCTCTTCTCCCTTCAGATACACAGAAGCCCAGCAGCGATGGGCACTACAGGGACCAGACTTCTGTGAGGGGCAGGAAAGACACGTGCTGCACTCTTCTCCTTTCTTCTCACCTCAGACACCCAGCAGCGGCAGGCTAGCAGTGGTGGCAGAAGCCGAAGCCTAGCAGCCAATGTGTGCTGCTTTAAATCAACTTGATTTAACTCATGATATAAATCACATGATTTACTGGTGGTATTATGTGTATCTTGCACTGCTGGGGGCATTACGCATATCTGGCACTACTGAGGCATTATGTGTATCTGGCATTGCTGGGGGCATTACATATAATCTGATACTATACTTTTATTTATTTATTTATTTATTTATTAACAGTTTCTTATATAGCGCAGCAAATACCGTTGCGCTTTACAATTGGAAATAACAATGATATAACAAAACTGGGTAATAACAAACAGTCATAGGGGTAGGAAGGCCCTGCTCGCAAGCTTACAATCTATAGGGAAATAGGCATGTACTGTATACACAAGGAATGGTGCCATCTATTGCATAGTTGTCCGCCAGATTGCAAAGGTTCTTGGTGGGCTGTATGATATGGTCATACAGCAATGATGAACCGGGTTCGAGAGGAAGGGAAAGTGAAGAATGAGAAGACATGTGAGGATATGTGTGGACTGTGCAGAGTGGATGCAATTTGATAGGAAGGTTTATGAAAGTTATGTTGGCGGTTCTGGAATTTGATACGCTTGCCTAAAGAGGTGAGTTTTCAGGGAACGCTTGAAGGTTTGGAGACTAGAGGAGAGTCTTATTGTGCGTGGTAGGGCATTCCACAGAGTGGGTGCAGCCCGATGAAAGTCCTGCAATCGTGAGTGGGAGCGAGCAATGAATGTGGTTGAGAGATGCAGGTCTTGTGAAGAGCGAAGAGGTCGGGTTGGGAAATATTTTGAGATAAGCGAAGTGATGTACGTTGGTGTAGTTTGGTTATTGGCCTTGTGTGTGAGTAAAAGTATTTTATATTGAATACGGTAGAATACAGGTAACCAATGGAGGGACTGACAGAGTGGATCTGCAGATGATGAACGTCTAGCGAGGAAGATTAGCTTTGCTGCTGCATTCAGAATGGATTGTAGTGGTGAGAGTCTCTTTTTGGAAAGACCAGTTAGGAGACTATTGCAATAATCAATTCGGGAGATAATGAGAGCGTGGATTAGAGTTTTAGCAGTGTCTTGTGTAAAGTATGGTCGTATTTTGGATATGTTTTTTAGATGCATGTAACATGATCTTGATACAGATTGAATGTGGGGAACAAAGGACAGATCTGAGTCAAGGATGACACCTAGGCAGCAAGCTTGTGGGGTAGGGTAGATAGTCGAGTTTTCAACAATGATAGAGATATCAGGTTGGTACCTACTTTTGGCCAGTGGAAATATAATTAACTCTGTCTTTGAAATATTAAGTTTGAGGTGGCGAGATATCATCCAGGATGAAATGGCAGAAAGGCATTCAGTGACACAGCCCAGTACAGATAGGGACAAGTCAGGGGAGGATAGGTAGATTTGAGTATTATCTGCGTATAGATGATACTGAAATCCAAAAGAGCTGAGAAGTTTACCAAGAGATGAGGTATAGATAAAGAAAAGCAGAGGACCTAAGACTGAGCCTTGCGGTACTCTAACCGAAAGAGGTAGCGAAGAGGAGGTAGATTCAGAGAAGTGAACACTGAAGGAGCGATTAGATAGGTAGGATAGGAACCAAGAAAGGGCTGTGTCTTTAAGAGAGTGGTCAACAGTGTCAAATGCAGCAGATAGATCTATAAGAATAAGTAGTGAGCTGAGTCGGATTGGCCATAGGGGCTACAGGGAAGATTCCCGGTGGGCCGACGCACCAGTGGGGCCTGTTTTGTTTGAGGACATGTGGTCCTGTCACGATCCGGGTATCTGGACGCCATTTCTTACCCATCAGATGCCTCCTAAGGCTGGCTCAGCGCTCCAGGACCGGATCCCATCTGTTATCCTGATGTGTACATTCCTGTATCCTCTCCTGTCACAGTAAACGCCATATTACACCTGGCATGGCGTCTCCCGCGGCCTCCGCCGCTGAACTTCTGCATGCAGAGTGTCTGAGTGGCGATTACGTCAGCCGCGGCCTCCGCTGTGTCCGCGTGGTTGGATGTGCATCTGTCAGCCTGGCGCCTCCTGTCTCCGGTGGCCGGCGCCGCCATTACTGTTTTCATTACCACATGGATTACAAACCAAACTTCCCTCCAAGGGGTACATTTACTAAGATTCGTATTTTCCAGAATCATGTCCAAGTTCAATCACGAATGACATCGACAGTGTAAAATTGCAACTTTTTGAATTGATTACGATGGATTTACTAAGCTGTCGTATTCGGGTTTTTCTTTTCTTCCGATGTCGATGTCATTCGTGGTTTTTTACCTATTTTTACGGCAGTGATTAGCAAAACACTGCCGACTTTTTTTACAATCAATCTCGGCCGGATCTGTGTGATCCGTGCTGGGTTTTTTTTTATTTTTATTAAATTAAACACTGTAAAATCATTAAAAAAAATGCGTGGGGTCCCCCCTCCTAAGCATAACCAGCCTCGGGCTCTTTGAGCCGATCCTGGTTGCAGAAATATGGGGAAAAAAATGACAGGGGTTCCCCCATATTTAAGCAACCAGCATCGGGCTCTGCGCCTGGTCCTGGTCCCAAAAATACGGGGGACAAAAAGAGTAGGGGTCCCCCGTATTTTTAAAACCAGCACCGGGCTCCACTAGCTGGACAGATAATGCCACAGCCGGGGGTCACTTTTATATAGTGCCCTGCGGCCGTGGCATCAAAAATCCAACTAGTCACTCCTGGCCGGGGTACCCTGGGGGAGTGGGGACCCCTTCAATCAAGGGGTCCCCCCCCCAGCCACCCAAGGGCCAGGGGTGAAGCCCGAGGCTGTCCCCCCCCCATCCAATGGGCTGCGGATGGGGAGGCTGATAGCCTTTGTTGTAAAAGAAAAGATATTGTTTTTAGTAGCAGTACTACAAGGCCCAGCAAGCCTCCCCCGCATGCTGGTACTTGGAGAACCACAAGTACCAGCATGCGACGGAAAAACGGGCCCGCTGGTACCTGTAGTACTACTACTAAAAAAATACCCAAAAAAAGACAAGACACACACACCGTGAAAGTATAATTTTATTACATACATACACACATACATACATACTTACCTTATGTTCCCACGCAGGTCGGTCCTCTTCTCCAGTAGAATCCAAGGGGTACCTGTTGAAGAAATTATACTCACGAGATCCAGGGGTCCAGGCTCCTCGGGAAATCCAGGGGTAATCCACATACTTGAAAAAAAAAAAAAAACGGTGTCCCGACCACGAACTGAAAGGGGACCCATGTTTGCACATGGGTCACCTTTCCACGAATGCCAGAAACCCACTCTGACTTCTGTCTAAGTGGGTTTCTTCAGCCAATCAGGGAGCGCCACGTTGTAGCACTCTCCTGATCAGCTGTGTGGTCCTGTCCTCACTGACAGGCAGCACACGGCAGTGTTACAATGTAGCGCCTATGCGCTACATTGTAACCAATGATGGGAACTTTCTGCTCAGCGGTGACGTCACTTTAGGTCAACCGCAGGGCAGAAAGTTCCCATCATTGGTTACAATGTAGCGCATAGGCGCTACATTGTAACACTGCCGTGTGCTGCCTGTCAGTGAGGACAGGACCACACAGTTGATCAGGAGAATGCTACAACGTGGCGCTCCCTGATTGGCTGAAGAAACCCACTTAGACAGAAGTCAAAGTGGGTTTCTGGCATTCGTGGAAAGGTGACCCATGTGCAAACATGGGTCCCCTTTTAGTTCGTGGTCGGGACACCGTTTTGTTATTTTTTTCAAGTACGTGGATTACCCCTGGATTTCCCGAGGAGCCTGGACCCCTGGATCTCGTGAGTATAATTTCTTCAACAGGTACCCCTTGGATTCTACTGGAGAAGAGGACCGACCTGCGTGGGAACTTAAGGTAAGTATGTATGTATGTGTGTATGTATGTAATAAAATTATACTTTCACGGTGTGTGTGTCTTGTCTTTTTTTGGGTATTTTTTTAGTAGTAGTACTACAGGTACCAGCGGGCCCGTTTTTCCGTCGCATGCTGGTACTTGTGGTTCTCCAAGTACCAGCATGCGGGGGAGGCTTGCTGGGCCTTGTAGTACTGCTACTAAAAACAATATCTTTTCTTTTACAACAAAGGCTATCAGCCTCCCCATCCGCAGCCCATTGGATGGGGGGGGGACAGCCTCGGGCTTCACCCCTGGCCCTTGGGTGGCTGGGGGGGGGGGACCCCTTGATTGAAGGGGTCCCCACTCCCCCAGGGTACCCCGGCCAGGAGTGACTAGTTGGATTTTTGATGCCACGGCCGCAGGGCACTATATAAAAGTGACCCCCGGCTGTGGCATTATCTGTCCAGCTAGTGGAGCCCGGTGCTGGTTTTAAAAATACGGGGGACCCCTACTCTTTTTGTCCCCCGTATTTTTGGGACCAGGACCAGGCGCAGAGCCCGATGCTGGTTGCTTAAATATGGGGGAACCCCTGTCATTTTTCCCCCCATATTTTTGCAACCAGGATCGGCTCAAAGAGCCCGAGGCTAGTTATGCTTAGGAGGGGGGACCCCACGCAATTTTTTTTGAAAAAATAAGCACTTTCCCACCCCTTCCCATTGATATACATGCACGGATCTCATGGATCCCTGCATGCCTATCTAATCACGGGAAAAAAAAAAAGGTCTGTTTTTTTTTAGCACTTTTTTACGAGTTGTAATTTTTCACGGCAGTGTTAGTTCTTTTTTTGCTTTGCACTTCTTAGTAAATGACCGAGATTCATACTTAAACAGCCGCGTTTTGACCGATGGTGTATTCATTCGTAATTTTTTACCTGAACTTGCAAAAAATTACGAATGCCCTCATCACTGCCGTGATTAGTGCTTAGTAAATTACCGAGATGACACTTTGATGAAAAAACGGCATCTCGGTCAAAATCGGGAGCTTAGTAAATTTCCCCCCAAGTGTCTGCATGGGCGCAGCCATCTTGGATTCTGTCAGCTGATCATTTCCACCAATCTGTTCTCAGTATTGATAATCTGCATAATTGCCTAGCCAATCCCTTCCTTGCTGCAGGTATAAATACACTGTGCCTGAGCAAGGAAGGCGTCAGTGCTTTGGTTGTCAAACCTAGTTCCTGTTTGTCTCTCTCCTGTGATTGTCTTCCAGGTTCCAGCTCCTGTCTCAAGACTTCCACCATAGAGACCCGCACCAGCATTCCACCTGCGGTGTAGCCTGACTCTCCAATCCATTGTGGATTCATCTGTTTCCAGCTACAACATTACCTGCTTCCAGCTCAGCTTCCAGCAGAGTACAGCTTCCCTTAAAGGGCCGGTGTCCTTTCTACACTTTACCACTCTCCACCGGTATTATTATTTCTCCGCTCTCAAGTTCTACATTTCAGTTCATATTTCATCGCTCCCAAGTTCATTTATTATTTAACTGGTTCCAGCCAGTATCCACTCCGTGCTAACAACAGTCTGGTTCCAGCCAGTATCCACAGCAGCTGTTTTATCTTCAGCAACCCAGCTTTTCCTGGAACACCAGCTGGCACAATCCTGGGTTATCTCCATTGCTACAGTCGGGCCTGGTAAGGACTTTCCATCTAGAAGATCATAAGAACTATCTCACACTACCAGTGCCCTGTGGCTCCTGCCATCCTGTAGTACCCAGGAACTGTATTTATTATTTGCTGACTTTTACGTTTTCTTTTACTGCTGCTGTGTTGCGGAGTTGTCATAATAAACATTATTGACTTTTATCCAAGTTGTCGTGGTCACGCCTTCGGGCAGTTATTATTCATGTTACTTACATGTCCAGGGGTCTGATACAACCTCCCAGGTTCCGGTACATCTCAGCCCCTACAACTGAGGCTGCCTCCCGTCAGCTCAGGCCCTCAGTTGTGACAGTAAGCACTGACCTAATGAATCCAGACGGAGACCAGGATCAAGCGGCCAGGCCGATGCAAGAACTGGCAGCCCGACTAGAACATCAGGAGGCTGCACAGGGCCACATCATCCGCTGTCTCCAGGATCTCTCTACTCGGCTGGATGGGATTCAGACAACTCTCCGTGGATCAGGCGCGTCTGGTGCGTCAACCACAGTGACTCCAGCTATAACCCCACCCACCTTACCCATTTCTGCTCCACGTCTTCATCTTCCAACGCCAGCAAAATTTGACGGATCTCCAAGATTCTGCAGGGGATTTCTCAACCAGTGTGAGATTCAGTTTGAGCTACAACCTGGCAATTTTCCCAGTAGCCGTACAAAAATTGCCTACATTATTTCTCTTCTCAGTGGCTCAGCCCTTGATTGGGCATCACCGTTATGGGAGAGGTCCGACACCCTGCTATCTTCCTACACTGCCTTCGTGTCAACATTCAGGCGCATCTTTGACGAGCCAGGCCGGGTAACCTCAGCTTCATCCGAGATTCTCCGTTTACGCCAGGGGTCACGTACTGTAGGACAATATCTGATACAGTTCCAGATCCTGGCATCCGAACTGGCATGGAACGATGAGGCCCTGTATGCTGCATTCTGGCATGGCTTATCTGAGCGTATTAAAGATGAGTTAGCTACCAGAGACTTACCTTCTAAGTTAGATGAGCTAATCTCACTCTGCACGAAAGTTGATTTACGTTTCAGAGAGAGAGCAACTGAGCGTGGAAGATCATCTGCTCCAAAATCTTCTGCTCCTCCTCCTCGTCAACTGTCACCATCTAAAGATGAGCCCATGCAACTTGGCCGTTCCCGTTTAACTCCTGCTGAGCGCCGAAGACGTCTCTCCGAGTTTCTCTGTCTCTATTGTGCAGCTCCGTCTCACACCATTAATGCCTGTCCCAAACGTCCGGGAAACTCCAAATCCTAGCTCGCCAAGGAGAGGGCCGGCTAGGAGTAATGATCTCCTCTCCATCTCCTCAAGATTGTAATCTCCCAGTCTCGCTTCAAGTTGCTCAACGTTATCGGAACGTCATTGCCCTCCTTGATTCCGGAGCAGCTGGGAACTTTATTACCGAAGCCTATGTTAAACGGTGGTCCCTACCCACCGAGAGACTTCCTTCGTCCATTTCTTTAACTGCCGTGGATGGCAGCAAAATTTTTGATGCAGTTATTTCTTTAAGGACTCTACCAGTTCGTCTGAGAGTGGGAGTTCTTCATTCCGAACTTATTTCTTTTTTAGTGATTCCAAGAGCCACACATCCTGTGGTCCTGGGCCTTCCATGGCTCCGTCTTCACAATCCTACAATTGATTGGACGACTACGCAAATCCTGGCATGGGGTTCCTCCTGTGCTGAGACATGTTTGTTTAAAGTATTGCCTGTCTGTTCTTCCTCCCCCAGGTCGTCTGATGTTCCACCTCCTCCATATCAAGATTTCACGGATGTGTTCAGTAAAGCTTCTGCTGATATCCTTCCTCCTCATAGAGAATGGGACTGTCCGATTGATCTCGTTCCAGGGAAGGTTCCACCTCGAGGCCGAACTTATCCGTTGTCTCTGCCTGAGACGCATTCTATGGAGGAATATATTAAAGAGAACCTAGCAAAGGGGTTCATTCGACCTTCTTCTTCTCCAGCCGGCGCAGGCTTCTTTTTTGTAAAAAAGAAAGATGGTGGTCTGCGGCCGTGCATCGACTACAGAGGTTTGAACGACATTACCATCAAGAACCGTTATCCTTTACCCCTGATTACTGAGCTCTTTGACAGAGTTAGCGGAGCTACCATCTTTACAAAGCTGGACTTGCGAGGTGCATACAATCTCATCCGGATCCGTGAGGGTGACGAGTGGAAGACCGCCTTTAACACCCGTGACGGACATTATGAGTACCTCGTCATGCCCTTCAGATTGAGCAATGCTCCAGCTGTCTTCCAGCATTTTGTCAATGAGATCTTCAGAGACATTCTATACCGTCATGTCGTGGTCTATCTAGACGATATCCTCATTTTTGCCAACGATTTAGAGGAACATCGTTTTTGGGTTAAAGAGGTTCTGTCCCGTCTCCGTGTCAATCATCTCTATTGCAAATTAGAAAAATGCGTCTTTGAAGTCAAGTCCATTCCGTTTCTAGGGTACATTGTGTCCGGTTCCGGACTAGAGATGGATCCTGAGAAACTACAAGCAATCCAAAATTGGCCGGTACCCTTAACCCTCAAAGGGGTCCAGAGGTTCTTAGGGTTCGCCAACTATTACCGAAAGTTTATACGAGACTTTTCCACCATTGTGGCGCCTATTACTGCTTTCACTAAGAAGGGTGCTAACCCGTCCAAGTGGTCTGAAGAAGCCATGCAAGCATTTCATCTTTTAAAACAAAGGTTCATCTCTGCGCCTGTTCAGAAACAGCCTGACATCGACTCTCCTTTCATCTTAGAGGTGGATGCCTCCTCTGTTGGAGTAGGAGCGGTGTTATCTCAGAGGGCTAAAGATGGCCATTTACACCCTTGCAGTTTCTTCTCCCGGAAGTTCTCCCCAGCTGAGCGCAACTATGCCATTGGCGACCAGGAGTTGCTAGCCATCAAGCTCGCTCTAGAAGAGTGGAGGTATCTGTTGGAGGGAGCTTCTCATTCAATCACCATACTTACAGACCACAAGAACCTTTTATACCTGAAGGGCGCACAATGTCTCAACCCTCGTCAGGCCAGATGGGCACCTTTCTTTTCCAGGTTCGACTTTAAACTCCAGTTCTGTCCGGGCTCTCAGAATCGCAAGGCCGATGCCCTTTCCCGCTCATGGGAGCAAGAAAATGAGTCAGAGTCTTCAGACAAGCATCCTATTATAAATCCGTTGGCATTCTCCACGGTAGGGATGGACTCTACGCCCCCATCAGGGAAAAGTTTTGTGAAGCCGATGCTAAGGAAGAAGCTCATGCATTGGGCCCATGCTTCCCGTTTTGCCGGACATACAGGTATCCAAAAAACCCTGGAGTTTATCTCTAGGTCCTATTGGTGGCCAACTCTGAAAAAGGACGTCTTGGAGTTTATTGCATCTTGCCCAAAGTGTGCCCAACATAAAGTATCCCGCCAGTCGCCTGCGGGGCAACTGGTTCCACTATCCGTTCCCCGTCGACCATGGACCCACTTGTCGATGGATTTCATTACAGACTTACCCATGTGCAACAAGTTCAATACCATCTGGGTGGTAGTTGACCGGTTCACCAAGATGGCACACTTCATTCCTCTCACCGGTCTTCCGTCAGCTTCCAAGTTGGCTCAAGTATTCATACAAGAGATCTTCCGACTCCATGGTCTTCCTGAAGAAATTATCTCAGATCGAGGAGTTCAATTCACAGCCAAATTCTGGCGAAGTTTATGTCAAGTCCTCCAAGTCAAGCTAAAGTTTTCCACGGCTTACCATCCTCAGACCAATGGTCAAACCGAGAGGGTGAATCAGGACTTGGAGGCCTTCCTCCGCATCTATGTGTCCTCCTCTCAAGATGACTGGGTTCAATTACTTCCCTGGGCCGAGTTCTGTCATAACAACCAGTATCATTCTTCATCTGCTTCAACACCATTCTTCACTAACTTTGGATTCCACCCTAAAGTCCGAGTTCCAACCGCTTCCAGCAACTTCTGTTCCCGCAGTGGATATCACCTTGCATCAGTTTGCCAATATCTGGAAGAGCGTACGATCAGCTCTGCTCAAGGCATCGTTCAGGTACAAGAAGTTTGCGGATAAGAAGCGTCGAGCAGTTCCTGCTCTCAAGGTGGGTGATCGGGTATGGTTATCCACGAAGAATTTGAGGTTAAGAGTTCCCAGTATGAAGTTTGCACCTCGCTATATCGGTCCTTTCAAGATTGAACAAGTCATCAATCCTGTTGCTTACAGACTCCAGTTGCCTCCCTTCTTAAAAATACCCAGGACATTCCATGTTTCCCTTGATAAAGCTAAATATTTATCGTATATATAACCCTTTATGAGGTCTAAGAACACTGTACGCTATCTACGTGAGAAGTACCGTAAGGGTACACAAGTTGCGTATCGATCGCTTAGCCGTGATCGAGACGCTCAGGCGTCACGTTCACTCACAGCCAAGTGATCGCAGGCAGGCAGACTATTGGCTGTTGACTTATCGTAATGATTCGCTATAGCGTAGCAGCGCTCGGGACCACGAGGAGATCACCAGCGATGCAGACGCTCACAACGTTAAACCTTTATATCTATACCTCTAACAATGAAATACACAGTAAACCTTAGTGTAGAGACAAAGTGTAAGTGCAACCTTGTGTAACCTGATTAACTACAAAGCTGCTTGAGCGTCACCGACGCTCAGAGAATACTTAACACTATGAGAAAATACACAGATACTTGTTTAGGGTCCAAAGCCTATTAAATGTATTATAACTAATATACTTGTAAAAAGGAATCACAGTACAAATGATACACTACAATATAACAGAGACTTCCTAACCAAATAACTACACTATAAATACAATACAATACAATACAATCTAATCAAGGGAAAATACGAGAGAAAGAGTAGAGAGAGAGAGAGAGAGAGAGAGAGAGAGAGAGAGAGATGGCTCACAGTAAGACAATATGATCACGGAGAAAACTTACGCACAAGGGGAACGATCGCATGCGCCTCGATATCCAGCTCCCGATTATCAGCAATGAGAACCGTTGAAGAGAGTGAAGTTGGATATGGTCGGCCTGCTATTTATGCCCCACACACAATACAATTCAATGGTCCCTACAATCTCATTGTTCATTGGACACAGGAATTCGGCTTCGCATTATAACAAAAGGTCATAGGTTGATTCATACAGGTGGGCTGTGACTATTTCCAACTGCTCAGGTGGGAGGGAAACTGGGTTTCCCGCCGCATGGGTAATAAAGTGCAAATAAAGTAAATGTTCATAAACTTCTTATGTCCATAACTATTCGCACGAGCGATTGATCTGCTTCAAACCAACACCGGAATATTTCTAATTAAATACTCTTCCGATGGATACTAAACACCACTGTATTACTCCTATCTGACCCTTCGTATCAAACAAAGAGGGATTCCTCTGTTCATGAACATTCTATATTAACCAAACTTTCAGAATCTATCAAAGGGACCATGATCTACAAAATACATTATTTGTGGAAATATGTAACGATTGGGTCGCACGCTACGACTACATACTCTTTACCGTATGATCAGCGGGTATGCGCTATCACGGGAAAGCGCACGCATGCGCAGCGCGGACCAGTGTGAGGTGCAAATATGGTAGTGTGCATAGAGATATTTTTCTGACTTTGACAGTCCACCCTTTGGCAGTCAATAATAACTGCCACTTCCTGAAAACATTTCAAAAGGAGAAAAATATATGTCAGGGGTTAATTCATTTCCATGGTTGGGTGAGGGAGGAGAGAGGAGTTGGTGTGAAGAGGGTATGACCTAGTGTGATAGCAGAAGCATGTGTGTATGAGTCCATGTTTGGGGGGTCATGTATCATCGTGCCGTACGTGTTGTAAATCAAGCTTCGAGGTATTGCGAAGTATACATTTGAATTCCTTCTTATCCCGTGGTACAGGTCTGTGGATGGGCTGTCAAACTCTACCGAGCTCATTTCGGCTTTCAGTTGTAACAAAATGGGGATGCACATTTTAGTTGATGACACATGAATGGGGGAATATGTGATTGCTGATATCTGTGCCTGTATTCCCTATACTATGTGTGTTATTACCTGAGGGTTGTAGAGATGAAGATGAAGAACACTTATGGAAAATGCAATGATATTCTATGTCAGGTAAATGTACATCTGTCGTCGAAGTTTTGTTCGGTATCAGTTGAAAGTCGTCTTCTTTTCGCTGTTTTGCTCGTTAGGCATGAGCAATAAGCTTTGTCAATGCCATCAGATTTACAAAAAATGTTGGGCTAGCGTAAGTTTAAGAATACTAGGGAAACTGGGGATCCATGGCAAAGTTCATCAAATGTCCATTTCTCAAGTGGTCAAAACTCCTTCTTTGGTCCATCCGTTGTCTGTATAGCGTCTCATCAACTTCCTCGTCCAAGGGGGTCTTGTTATCTTGGAGAAAAACCAGAAAAACAGGTGAAAGAAACGGACCGTAGAAATCGCATTTTCATCACATCATTGTTTCTATCGTTGGGTCGTAAATCAAATCCAGGTTAATTACAGTTTCCTCACTCCTCAAACTCATCACTCTGGTACTTTGTTTGCACCTCATTAAAGCCTGCCCGCATCTAAATATCAATCCAATCGATATAACAACACCTAAGATACATAGTAGAAACTTCCCAACATCCATTATGACTCCTTGAGCCCAGTCTCCTAAACCGGAGAACCAATTTCGCGGGTTCAACCATGACACCCAACCAGTCAGCTCATTACCTACAGCAGCAAGAGTGAGATTGTGTTTTCGGCGAAATTCCCACTTTAATTGGAGAATATCGTCCATCTTTTGGTCTATGACCTCTACCGGATCCTCGGTGCTATTTGTGATATACGTGCAACACTTTATGCCGTACTGTGTTGCCAATGTAACACAATATCCGCCTGTCACTGCTGTGAGGTAATTAAGAACCATTCTATGCTGTACCAGTTCTGTTTTATAAGCTTGGAGTTCTCTTCCAGTGTATCTAAACGTGTCATCATACATTTCAGTGATATTATCTAACAAATTGGCGAGTGCGGAAATGTATCTATAATTCATCACTCCTCGAGCGGTGCGAGTGAAATCTAACGCCACCAGAACCTGAATCCCGGTGGATTCATGGATCAGATCAGAGGCCGGATGCTCTAACCTTTCTGACAGTTGTCTTTTAACGAGGTGCTCGTAATGAGTGTGAGTATAAGGAGCTTGGGCACCACGGTGTATGTCTTTCATTTTATCATGAGTTACAGTCATTACTTCAGGCAATACTCTTCCAATATAACACAATCCTTCAGAGTTTGGGGCAAGCCACTTGTACGCCTTTCTCCCGCATATGAAATATGCATCATCGGGGAGAACATATGGGACGGAGAAAGACATTACCATATTACAAACCTTCCAGGTGAAATCTCCTAGCCCTAATTCTTCCATCTGCTTAATGCACGTATCAGGTTGTACGATATGTGCACAGTATCCTGGTGATACTTCTCCAACTCTAGTAATCCTATTTCCTAGGGTGTATCTATACCGGAAAGATTTTCCTCTACTGGCTATGTGGCGTACAAGCTCTGTATCTGTAGGCATTCCATCTGCTCTATGTGAAAAGGTCATGGTGTGGTTACTCCATGATACTTCCCAATTTCCCGGCTTTCTGGGATTGGAGATGTTAAAACATAATAGGGACCTATCCACGTGGTATTGGTGGAGCTTCAAACTAGGAGGGCTGGAGATATTAAACCTCCGGTCCACCGGTCTCCCACCATTTAACTCAAGTACCTCCCCTATCGTTAGAGGAAATGGTACTAGCCCTGATTTGCTATGACCCTGAGGTACTTGAGAGCATACCCAACAATCTGTTTTGTTTAATACATTACCCACTAAGGAGTGATAATCACCCAATGGATGTCGGTCCATATGGATATTAAAACTGGATTGGCATTTCTTAATGCACCCATCTTCAATGACATTGTTACAGAGCCTACAGATACAATTTTCTTCAGCTAACAATCCGTCACAATTTCTTCTATGGTCAATGCTATCGGATCGTTTTCTGATACTCGCCTTTGCTTGTTGGTTAGGTTGATCTTGGAAAACTACGCCTCCATCTTTATCATCAGAACTCATTCCAGAACCTCTATCGACCTCCATGGTACTCTCGCCGGAACAGACTGCTCTGGTCAACATCATGGTCAACAGGAAAATCCGGATCACAGTCTCTTGGGGCAAGTCCATCTTTGAGGAGGAGACGAAGAAGAATGAGAAGGAGGAAAAATACATTTGAGGGAGAGGGGATGGGAAGTGGAGAAAAACAATAAAAGGGAGTGGGGAGTCGACAACAGCTCTCGGTCTTCAAGGCTCAGGTGCCGCCTCAGTCCTCCTGGAACAGACACTCCAGTGATACAACCTCTACCGTCTGTTCCTTATCACGGGACTTCTCTGGATCAGCAACCTTCTTGCAGTGGGATGAATGGACCCAAGTCTCTCTCTCAGCAACCTTCAATGCCGTAGTGCTAGTCAATAAGACCTGGTATGGTCCTTCCCATCTGTCAATAAGGCAACCTGAGCGTAGAAAATTCTGTATCATTACATAATCCCCAGGTTCAATGTCATGACAATTACTATCAGGTAGATCAGGAATCACCAACTTCAGATTATCATTTTGATTCCTTAACTGTTTACTCATGTTAATCAAGTACTTTACAGTTACTTCATTGTTACATTTCAAATCATCCTGAGGGTTAATCATGACATGCGGTTGTCGACCAAATAAGATTTCAAAGGGGGACAGATTAAGAGGGGACCTGGGAGTGGTTCTGATACTGTACAATACAATGGGTAAAGCTTCTGGCCATGTCAATCCTGTCTCTGCCATCACTTTACTCAATTTATTTTTAATAGTGCTGTTCACTCTTTCGACCTTCGCACTCGCCTGTGGACGGTACGGAGTGTGCAGCTTGCTATCAATTCCCATCAACTTACACATTCCTTGAAAGACATCACCTGTAAAATGGGTACCCCTATCACTTTCGATTATTCTAGGGATACCATATCTACATACAAATTCCTGCACAATTTTCTTAGCAGTAAACATAGCGGTATTTGTAGCTGCAGGAAATGCTTCGACCCAATTTGAGAAAACATCTATACAAACAAGTACATATTTCAAATTCCGACAAGGGGGTAATTGTATGAAGTCAATTTGTATTACCTGGAAAGGGCCGCCGGCAGGTGGGATATGGGATGGTTCTGTAGGTATTGCCTTTCCAATATTCTTTCTCAAACAGGTAAGGCATGACATTGCTCTTTTACTCGCATGAGAGGAGAATCCTGGGGCGCACCAATAGGCTCTTACCAATTTGCACATCCCCTCCTTGCCTAGATGAGTCAGCCCGTGAGCTGCTTCAGCCAGACATGGAAGATATGCTCTGGGGGCCACTGGTTTACCATGTCCATCCGTCCAGAGTCCTGAGGACTCTTGGCCACATCCCTTTGCCTTCCAGACTGCCTTTTCCTGTGTGGAACACAAATTCTGCATCTCACACAACTTTTGTGTGTTGATGGTATTGAATACCATCAGTTGTGTGGTGTCTGTCGGTATGGGGGTAGCAGCTGCTAACTTAGCAGCTTCGTCTGCTCGGCTGTTACCAAGTGATACTGGGTCTTGACTATATGTATGTGCTTTACATTTGATAACAGCCACTCTGTCGGGTTCCTGTATCGCTGTTAGAAGCCTTTTTATGTGAGCTGCATGCGCTACCGGTGTACCAGCTGCCGTCATGAAATTTCTGAGGCGCCATAGGGCTCCGAAATCATGGACTACCCCGAATGCGTATCTAGAATCGGTGTAGATATTGGCTGACTTACCCTTAGCCAATTCACATGCTCTGGTTAGGGCGACCAGTTCAGCAACCTGGGCTGAGTGAGGTGGGCCTAGCGGTTCCGCTTCTATGGTGTCTTGGTCATCTACGACTGCGTATCCAGTACACAAGTCTCCCGAGTCTGACTGTCTGTGACAACTACCGTCCGTGTAGAACGTGAGTTCTGCATCTTCCAGTGGGTTGTCACTGATGTCAGGCCTTGCGGTAAAATTTTGGGTCAAATATTCCATACAATCATGTGTATCTTCCTTTGTATTAAATCCTCCTTCCCCAGCACTCTCACCTTCCACCCTTTGTGCCTGACCAGGCACACCTGGGAGATATGTTGCAGGATTTAATGCACTGCATCTCCTTATGGTGATGTTTACGGGGGCCATTAGTGCCAATTCCCATCTTGTAAACCTCGCTGATGAGACGTGTCTGGTTTGGGCAGAATTCAATAAGGCTGATACTGCATGTGGCGTATGGATTGTGAGGTTGTGGCCTAGCACGACATCTTCGCTTTTTGTCACTAGCAATGCTATCGCCGCAACGCTTCGCAAGCATGTGGGGAGGGATCGCGCTACCGTATCTAGCTGAGCGCTATAGTATGCAACTGGCCTGCTGGCATCACCGTGTTTTTGGGTTAGTACACCTGCTGCGCAACCAGCACTTTCTGTTCCGTATAGTTCAAAGGGTTTCCCATAGTCTGGCATACCTAGTGCTGGTGCCTGCGTTAGGCACTGTTTGAGTCTCTCAAATGCTGTTTCGGATTCGTCTGTATGCAAAATCCTATCAGGTTTGTTTGAGGAGACCATTTCCTGCAAAGGTAACGCCAATATGGAAAACCCTGGGATCCAATTACGGCAATACCCACACATTCCTAAAAACGTTCTGATCTGTTGCTGGGTTTGTGGTAGAGTCATGTCTCTAATTGCTTGGCTTCTTTCAGCGGTCAGGTGTCTCAGTCCTTGTGTTAGACAGTGTCCCAAATATTTTACCTTAGTTTGGCATAATTGCAACTTGTCTTTGGACACCTTGTGTCCGGTGTCTGAAAGATGAAACAGGAGCTGTTTCGTATCCTTCAGAGATGCTTCCAGTGAATCTGAACACAGTAATAAATCGTCCACATACTGTATCAATACTGATCCACTGTCTGGTTGGAAAGACTGTAAACAATCATGCAAAGCCTGAGAAAATATACTTGGACTATCTATGAAACTTTGGGGTAATCGAGTCCACGTGTATTGGACTCCTCTGTATGTGAATGCAAACAAATATTGGCTGTCAGGGTGCAGAGGTACCGAAAAGAAAGCGGAGCAGAGGTCAATAACAGTGAAAAATTTGGCAGTGGGAGGGATTTGCATTAGGATGACAGCTGGATTTGGCACTACGGGGAACTGACTCTCAACTATTTTGTTAATCCCCCTTAGATCCTGCACTAGCCTGTAACCCCTCCCCCCACTCTTCTTAACAGGGAAGATGGGACTATTGGCAGTGCTGGACGTTCTTACCAGAATGCCCTGTTGTAGCAAGCGCTCTATTACTGGGTAAACTCCTAACTCCACCTCTGGCTTCAGAGGATACTGTGGGATTTTTGGAGCTATCCTACCATCTTTTACTTGTACAACTACTGGAGCTACGTTTGCCATTAATCCAGTGTCCTGTCCGTCTTTTGTCCAAAGTGACTCTGGTATCTGAGATGTCATCTCTTCTATTTGGGATGGATTCCTATTTGTCATAATGGTATGTGACATTAATTTTGATGGGGAGTCTAACATGTCTCGCACTTCCTGAGCGTGTTTCTCAGGTATGTCCAAGAATACACCTTCAGGAGTACAATAAATGACGCACCCCATTTTACACAGTAAGTCTCTTCCCAGGAGATTGGTTGGTGCCGATGCAGCCAGCAAAAAGGAATGCTTGGTATGCAAAGGCCCTATTGTAATCTCGGCTGGTTTGCTAACAGGGTAGTGCTGGACTACTCCTGTTACTCCCATGGCTGGAATTGTCCTACCAGTGGTTCTCATGCCCACTGTCGAATTTATCACTGACTTGGCCGCCCCTGTGTCTACAAGAAAGTTTAAAGTTTTACCAGCTACATTGATTGCGACCTCGGGTTCACTTTCAAGGTTGGCAATCAATTTCACTGGCTGCAGATTACAGGTATGGCCACACCCCTATTGGGTATGGTGACCTCCCTGAATCCCGCTGGCAGCAACTATTTGTGAGGGAGATAGTTGGGAACTACCAGAGGCATGCCAGTCTCTGTTTGGGGGATATCTTTTTGTTTCCCCTGTATGTGGCTCATAACTCCGTTTCTGCGGACCTTGCTCCCAATGTCGTGTGTCGTGTCGTTGTCTAGGGGGTTGGTATGTGTTTCGTGAATTCTTTACTCTACAATCTCGTGCCATGTGTCCCTGTTTGTGACAAGAATAACAAGTAACCATACTTGACTTACCCACAGGATTTGGTGATACAAACAAAGGCTGCCTTGTGGTCAGAGCCTGTATACTTACTGACATTAATTTGTCACCTTGTTGTTCCCTATGTCTGGTGATGTTTCTGTCGTGATCAATAGCAGCCTCTCTCAAAGTAGCCACAGACAGACCTCGCCAACATGGTTGCGTGGTCTGTACCCTAGTCTTCAATGACTCTTTTAAACCATCCATCAGTACCGATACTGCTACTTCCCGATGGTTTGTGTCTGTTTTAATGTCCTCTATACCTGTGTATTTTGCCATTTCTAATAATGCTCTGTGAAAATACTCTGCAGCTGTCTCTGACTCCTTCTGTTTAATGGAGAATATCTTATTCCATTTAGCTACTGCTGGGAAATACTCTTTTAGCTGCAAGTTTATTCTTTTCACATTATCTTGGTTGTACACATCTGTAAGAGGTACATCATGACCTAGTCCGCAATCAGCTAAAAATTGAGTTGCGTCGACATTTGAGGGTAAACATGCTCTCAGCAATATCTGCCAGTCTTTATTGTTGGGCTCTACAGTGTTACCTAAGTCTCTGATGTATTTTTGACTGGCAACTAAGTCTTTTCTAGGGTCAGGAAATTCAGACACTATGGTCCTTAATTCCATTCGGGAAAATGGAGTGTACATGGCAATGTTCCTAATGGGAGTGGCTCCTGATGCGTCTGTTTTCCCATTTGGCACTGCTATTACTCTAACAGGTGTAATTCTAACAACCTCATTCTGTGTAGGTTCTACAGGCTGTGGTGAAATAGTCTCAGCATAATGCATGGTGCCGTACTTACCAGTTGATACGACCTCACCTATCCCTCCGCTAGGGGCCTTTACTAATCTCGTGGGTGGAGCTGTGCCTACTGTGGTCTCTGCTATGGTGGCTGCTAGAGAGAGCGCTGAAATCGTTGTCGCTTCGTCCTCTTGATCACACTCCTGAGGAAAGTTCAAAACAGGGTACAACTTGCACGGGTTAATACTTGCATTGGTTAATGGGTTAACATTATCATTAACATTTACACAGTTACTAAGTGATTTTGTGTTACCCCTTAGTGCGTCTTTCTCCGTAATCAACTTCTCTCCTGATATATATGGTGGCGGCGGGGCCGTGGCAATTAGTTTTCTGTTAGAGCCAGATCCCGCCGCCTGAGCCAAACCTCTCTGTATCTCACCTTCCTGTTGCCACAACTGTAAATAATCATAATGCTGAATTCGTCTCTTTGTTGATTTTATGAGACATATCCTCCTCCTTAAATTTTATAACACTTCTGAGCTGAAGCTCCCTATTCTTGGGAATTTCTCCCCGTCATGCACAGTCATTCTCTCCCATTCATCACATAAAGTTTCTGTGTGACTTCCATATTTCTCACACATTATATACCTGGCCGACCCAATTGGCCGGACCACTGAATCAACCCGAACCGAGGTTGATCGCCCCCTACCTGAACAAGTGGCCCCCATAGTTCGAAAGTGTTGCTTTATTTAGCCAACCCTTTACGAAAAACCAAATGCCAACAATAGGCTGACGGTGGCGGTTTACCGAGTACCCCACTCACTCGCCCACGCCGACCTATACGACCTGATCACACCGATATGGTGCTGGCGTACTCGACCTAGGGCCCCTGCGACCTGAACCTCTATTTACTGGAACCTGTGAGGGTTATCCGAAGAACACTTACTCTTTCCAGTAACTATTGGTTGCTGGATAGTTCCTGAGTGAGCAGCGAACTTCCCTTAAAATAAAAAATTACACAAATCACGTTAGAGTGTACAGATAGCGTTTGTGACCCCTTTACTCTAATGGTACTAGGTCAGATTACTAACCACTGCACACACTTACGTGCGGTCCAGTCGTTCAGTACACAAACAACTAAGCTTATGTACGGAAAGACCAATGGAATCGAAACTTACGACTGCGAATTCCTTCAGCCAGAGCTTATATGGCCTATATGGGTGTTGCACCAACCCTTTTCGGTGTTGTGCCTGTGAACTGTATAGCGGACTTCCTTGTCGGCTGTACCTGGACCTCCTGGTCTGTTATGACCTCCTGGTCTTGTTACAGTATGACCTCCTGGTCTTGTTACAGTATGACCTCCTGGTCTGCTATACTCTAATGCTCAAAATTGTATATTTAACCAGAGATGCCTCCCTAGCCACCGTGCACGTCACTTACACGCATGTACCTCACGAGTACTCGACTTTTCTTGTGGTTCAACCTTTAAAAATTGTAAAAACACTCACTCATCACATGTACACTTTTGTTTCTATTTCTATTTCTGCGCAGAAATTTTCTTTAGCCCAGCTGTGTTACCAATTAGGAGCAGGATCTGTTAAACTAAATTTCAGATTTTCCAAAAATAGACTTGCGTTATTTATCGCCTTTTGCGCTATTTACCGCTTAGCGCTAACTATCGCCTTTGCGTTAATTATCGCTTTGCGCTAAAATTCAACTTTTCGTGATTTGAGCTACGTGGGCATAACCGGACGCTCCGTTGCGTAATGTACGCTGCGTGCGTCGGCCTTTGGATTGCGTACGCTAGTCTTTGTTAGAGACACGTGTACGCAATGCAAAGATCCACCGTAACACAATTTATATTTTTATCAATGTAGATGATCCTTGATCATCTACCACACAACACACTGACTTCGCCTTATCTCCCAGGCAAAACTGTGTGTTTGTCTATCTTTTAACTATATTACCTTTACTCTTAAACTATGAAATAACGGCAAATCTTTTTTTAGCACTTCTATCGACTATAAAACTGGCAGACAGGAGAGTGATATACGAAAATGAAAAAGAAAAAGAAATGCAGATATGTGTGCGTGCGTGTGTACGCAAGACAGAAAAATACAGTTTTAAAAGACACTAGCGTTTTGTTCTTACCTCCGGTTCCCGGATTCCTTCAGCACTCTTTATCTAAGCGAAGCAGACGCTTATCCCGTCAGCACTGCGAGACAACCTCCCGCCCTTTGCTGAGGGATAACGTCTGCTGATCTACCTAGTGCAGATATGTGAAGGACAGGACGAGCCGCCAATTGATAAAGCTAAATATTTATCGTATATATAACCCTTTATGAGGTCTAAGAACACTGTACGCTATCTACGTGAGAAGTACCGTAAGGGTACACAAGTTGCGTATCGATCGCTTAGCCGTGATCGAGACGCTCAGGCGTCACGTTCACTCACGGCCAAGTGATCGCAGGCAGGCAGACTATTGGCTGTTGACTTATCGTAATGATTCGCTATAGCGTAGCAGCGCTCGGGACCACGAGGAGATCACCAGCGATGCAGACGCTCACAACGTTAAACCTTTATATCTATACCTCTAACAATGAAATACACAGTAAACCTTAGTGTAGAGACAAAGTGTAAGTGCAACCTTGTGTAACCTGATTAACTACAAAGCTGCTTGAGCGTCACCGACGCTCAGAGAATACTTAACACTATGAGAAAATACACAGATACTTGTTTAGGGTCCAAAGCCTATTAAATGTATTATAACTAATATACTTGTAAAAAGGAATCACAGTACAAATGATACACTACAATATAACAGAGACTTCCTAACCAAATAACTACACTATAAATACAATACAATACAATACAATCTAATCAAGGGAAAATACGAGAGAAAGAGTAGAGAGAGAGAGAGAGAGAGAGAGAGAGAGAGAGATGGCTCACAGTAAGACAATATGATCACGGAGAAAACTTACGCACAAGGGGAACGATCGCATGCGCCTCGATATCCAGCTCCCGATTATCAGCAATGAGAACCGTTGAAGAGAGTGAAGTTGGATATGGTCGGCCTGCTATTTATGCCCCACACACAATACAATTCAATGGTCCCTACAATCTCATTGTTCATTGGACACAGGAATTCGGCTTCGCATTATAACAAAAGGTCATAGGTTGATTCATACAGGTGGGCTGTGACTATTTCCAACTGCTCAGGTGGGAGGGAAACTGGGTTTCCCGCCGCATGGGTAATAAAGTGCAAATAAAGTAAATGTTCATAAACTTCTTATGTCCATAACTATTCGCACGAGCGATTGATCTGCTTCAAACCAACACCGGAATATTTCTAATTAAATACTCTTCCGATGGATACTAAACACCACTGTATTACTCCTATCTGACCCTTCGTATCAAACAAAGAGGGATTCCTCTGTTCATGAACATTCTATATTAACCAAACTTTCAGAATCTATCAAAGGGACCATGATCTACAAAATACATTATTTGTGGAAATATGTAACGATTGGGTCGCACGCTACGACTACATACTCTTTACCGTAAATACGCATACCGATGCGAGCGGGTGCACGCATCAGCGGGTATGCGCTATCACGGGAAAGCGCACGCATGCGCAGCGCGGACCAGTGTGAGGTGCAAATATGGTAGTGTGCATAGAGATATTTTTCTGACTTTGACACCCTGTTGAAACTGCTGATCTTGAATCGGTTTCATTCCTCACTTCCTCCAACTCCGAAAGTCCAAACTCAACGAGGCGTTGAGTATGAAGTGGCCAAGATCCTGGACTCACGTCACCGTTACGGTCAACTACAATATCTTATTGACTGGAAGGGTTATGGTCCTGAGGAACGTTCATGGACCAATGCTTCTGATGTCCATGCTCCTGCCTTGGTCCGGAGATTCCATTCCAAGTTTCCTCAAAAGCCAAAGAAGTGTCCTGGGGCCACTCCTAAAGGGGGGGGTGCTGTCACGATCCGGGTATCTGGACGCCATTTCTTACCCATCAGATGCCTCCTAAGGCTGGCTCAGCGCTCCAGGACCGGATCCCATCTGTTATCCTGATGTGTACATTCCTGTATCCTCTCCTGTCACAGTAAACGCCATATTACACCTGGCATGGCGTCTCCCGCGGCCTCCGCCGCCGTCCCTGAACTTCTGCATGCAGAGTGTCTGAGTGGCGATTACGTCAGCCGCGGCCTCCGCTGTGTCCGCGTGGTTGGATGTGCATCTGTCAGCCTGGCGCCTCCTGTCTCCGGTGGCCGGCGCCGCCATTACTGTTTTCATTACCACATGGATTACAAACCAAACTTCCCTCCAAGTGTCTGCATGGGCGCAGCCATCTTGGATTCTGTCAGCTGATCATTTCCACCAATCTGTTCTCAGTATTGATAATCTGCATAATTGCCTAGCCAATCCCTTCCTTGCTGCAGGTATAAATACACTGTGCCTGAGCAAGGAAGGCGTCAGTGCTTTGGTTGTCAAACCTAGTTCCTGTTTGTCTCTCTCCTGTGATTGTCTTCCAGGTTCCAGCTCCTGTCTCAAGACTTCCACCATAGAGACCCGCACCAGCATTCCACCTGCGGTGTAGCCTGAATCTCCAATCCATTGTGGATTCATCTGTTTCCAGCTACAACATTACCTGCTTCCAGCTCAGCTTCCAGCAGAGTACAGCTTCCCTTAAAGGGCCGGTGTCCTTTCTACACTTTACCACTCTCCACCGGTATTATTATTTCTCCGCTCTCAAGTTCTACATTTCAGTTCATATTTCATCGCTCCCAAGTTCATTTATTATTTAACTGGTTCCAGCCAGTATCCACTCCGTGCTAACAACAGTCTGGTTCCAGCCAGTATCCACAGCAGCTGTTTTATCTTCAGCAACCCAGCTTTTCCTGGAACACCAGCTGGCACAATCCTGGGTTATCTCCATTGCTACAGTCGGGCCTGGTAAGGACTTTCCATCTAGAAGATCATAAGAACTATCTCACACTACCAGTGCCCTGTGGCTCCTGCCATCCTGTAGTACCCAGGAACTGTATTTATTCTTTGCTGACTTTTACGTTTTCTTTTACTGCTGCTGTGTTGCGGAGTTGTCATAATAAACATTATTGACTTTTATCCAAGTTGTCGTGGTCACGCCTTCGGGCAGTTATTATTCATGTTACTTACATGTCCAGGGGTCTGATACAACCTCCCAGGTTCCGGTACATCTCAGCCCCTACAACTGAGGCTGCCTCCCGTCAGCTCAGGCCCTCAGTTGTGACAGGTCCTTTTTATAGACATAATGAATAAGATGCAAAATAATTAGCATATATGAAAATGACTTTGCCACTTAGCCTGTGATTGCAGATGATCTAGTGTATGCTCTGTCTGCCTGCTTGGCTGACATACAAGATTGAGTGAATAGTGATTGGGATACGGTTGGTGCAATAAGCAAGAAAATAGAATTATATAGTTTACTAAATTCTGAAAGTGTATCATATAATGTGCTCATAATATTTAATTTTATTTCCTTTTAATTTCCCCCTTGATGCTGGACATGCCCACTATCTGGGAAGTCTTGGGGGGAGGGTGCTGCTGCCATGGCCCAAGGCTAGACCTTACACCGCTGGTGCTGCCCATGTGGAGCCACTAGTACAAATTTTTCCAGGGCCGCTTTTTGTTCTCAATCCGCCCCTGGTAGTGAGTAATGGCCTTTAGACTTCGTAGTGACCAAATCATTAACCACTTTAGTCAGTGCTGTCTATGTGGAGTGTTGGGAACGGAAGCCTGACTGAAGTGGGTCCAATAAAGTGTGTAAAGTGTGTGAGTCGAGTGTAGGCAAGTCTCTCAAGTAGCTTAGAGAGACAAGGGAGCTGAGAGATAGGGCGGTAGTTTGAGAGAGCGTTAGGGTCAGAATTTTGTTTTTTTTAAATGGGAGTAATCACTGCATGCTTGAAGAGTGAAGGAAAAATACCAGTAGAGAGAGAGATTACCGATGTTAGTTAAGGTAGGGATGAGCACCAGAGACAGAGCTTTACTTTTTTGTGAGGGTAAAAGATCAAGAGGAGAGGTAGTAGAGAAGCAGAATAAGAAGAGTGATGATACTTCATCTTCATTTGTGGGAGCAAATGAAGAGAGAGTGCCAGATGGTTCAGGTAAAGAACGGAACAGGTCACTGGCTGCCGAAGAGCGTACCATTTCATTTTGGATCTTATCGATCTTCTCCTTGAAGTAGGAAGCAAGATCCTGTGCCTTGATAGTGGCTGGTGGGGTAGGTGAGGGAGAATTCAGAAGTGATTTAAATGTATTAAAGAGTCATTTGGGGTTAAAGGCTTGAGCAGAGATAAGAGTTTGGAAATATGTTTGTTTGGCACTGTCCAGGGCATTTCTATAAGAGTGGTAGACAGTCTTATATGTGAGGTAGTCACTTGAAATACGAGATTTACGCCACTGATGTTCAAGTTTTCGTGTGAGTTTTTGTAGTTGTCTTGTTAATTTGGAGTGGCATGGTTGACATCTAGGCCTACGTGGAGTGTGATGGGTAGCTGGAGCCACTTCATCAAGGGCTAGTTCTAGAGTCTCGTTCAGGTGTGATACAGCCATCTCGGGAGAGGTGAATGCAGAAATAGGTGAAAGGAGTTGTTGGAGTGAAGTGGAAAGTTCTTGAAGATTAATTGTGTTAATATTTCTGTGGGTTTGAGAAGGATTGGAGGACTTCAGCAACACAGGGTTTGAATTAACAGAGGAGAGCATGCAGGTGATAAGGTTGTGATCTGAGAGGGGGAAAGGAGTGTTAGTGAGTTCAGAGACGGAGCATAGTCTGGTGAATACTAGATCAAGGCAGTGGCCCTCCTGATGAGTAGAGGAGTCAGCCATTGGGAGAGGCCAAGAGCGGAGGAGTAGTTTGGAGGTTTGAGCAGCAGATTTTGGACAATCCATAGCAATATTGAAATCACCCATGATAATGGTGGAGATGTCAGAGGATAGGAAGTGAGGGAACCAGGCTGAAAAATCTTCCAGAAATTGTTTGGGATGCCCAGGTGGGCAGTAGATAGCTGCAACACACAGAGAGAAATGAGAGTAAACCCTAAATACTTAGGGCATTATGTGTATCTGGCACTATACTGGGGCAATACATACTATACTTGGGGCAATACAAGTAACTGGAACTATACTGAGGCATTATGCATATCTGGCACTGCTGGGGGCATTACGTGTATCTGGCACTATTGGGGGCATTACGTGTAACTGGCACTACTGGGGGCATTACATGTATCTGGCACTGCTGAGGGCAATATGTGCATCTGGCACTGCTGAGGGCATTATGTGTACCTGTCTCTGTTGGGGGATTACGTGTATCTGGCACTACTTGGGGTATTACATGTATCTGACACTATACTGGGGCGTTACATTTATCTGGCACGTTACTGGGGTATTACGTGTATCTGGCACTATGCTGGGGCATTATGTGTATCTGGCACTATACTTGGTGCATTATGTGTAAATGGCACTATACTTGGGTCATTACTGGGGCATTATGTGTATCTGGCACTATACTTAGTGCATTATGTGTAAATGGCACTATACTTGGGTCATTACTGGGGCATTATGTGTATCTGGCACTATATTAGGGCATTATGTGTAACTGGCACTATACTGAGGGCACTACGTGTAAATGGCACTGTTGGGGGCATTATATGCAACTAGCACTGCTGGGGGCATTAAGTGTATTTGGCACTATAATGTGGTATTACGTGTATCTGGCACTATACTGGGGCATTAAGTGTATCTGATACTATACTTAGGGAATTATGTGTCACTGGCACTATACTGGGGCATTATGTGTATCTGGCACTGCTGAGAGATTACAAGTAACTGGCACTACTGTGGGCATTAAGTCTATATGGCACTGCTAGGGGTATTACATGTATCTGATACCATACTTGGGGCAGTATGTGTAACTGCCACTATACTGGGGTATTACATGTTATCTTGTGCTATACTGGGGGCATTACATGTAAGGAGCACTACTGTTCGCATTATGTGTAAGGTTGCCAATTGTGTGTGTAGAGGGGGGGTTGAGAATAAGACAATAATATATATATTTATAATTTGATAACATAATATGTAGTTGCAAGGCCACGCCCACTTTCCCAGGCACATGCATAAATGATTTATCACATAGTGTGTACTCAGCCTTAGGCATCCTTCCTATTTTAATTATGAGTTACAAAACATAAAAATAAAAAGATTGTTTTTGATATGATGTAATATGTTTGCAAGGTTAAGGCAATGATTTCAAATATCAATAAGAGAAGCAAAGGTAGAGCTGTGTGCTGACAAAAGGATAACTGATAAAAATAGAAATTTCCACATAATAAAAACATAAATACAGTACAATAAAACACTAGAGAGTATAAATGTATATACCAATACACCAATTATATACTCATAGCCTAAAATAGAAATCCCCTCTGATAGTAGACTGGTATTTGTATCATAATAGCCACAATAGCACAATGACTTGTACTTTTTCTTATTCACACTGACATATCAACATACTGTGAAATCTTTTTGTCTGCAGAAATAGATGGCATATGATATAGTAGCAGCAGTACACAGTGAGATTATTTTAAAGTCACAGCAGTAGACGTTTTTGAATCACAATCTGACGTTTTTAGCAGCAACAAATGGCAAAGTGATTTTGATGTTTATAATAGCAGTGGCGTAACTATAAATGCTGTGCTCCCCTGTCAAAAAAAAGTTTCTGGTGCCCCACCCATGGCATTATAATGTCACTTACACTTAATGCCCCCAGTAGTGCCACTTACACATTATGTGCCCAGTAGTATTTGCTTTCACATGCCCCAAGCAGTGCTCACCAGTACTGGCCGCCGCCTCTGTTGCTGTAGTTTCTGCCGGCACCGTCGCTGAGGGGAGGGAAGAAGAGTGGAGTGTGGCTTTCCTGCCCTTCGCTGAGTCTGACGGCCATTTCAAATATGACACTGGTTTGTGAGCCAATTGGAGCTCGCTGCCGGCCTGCGAACTGTGATTGGCTGCCAGCACTACATTTGAAATTATGGGGAAGATGTATTAACCTGGAGAAGGCATAAGGAAGTGAGAAACCAGTGATAAGTGCAAGGTGATAAACGCACCAGCCAATCAGCTCCAATATGCAAAATGGCAGTTATGAGCTGACTAGCTGGTGCGTTTATCACCTTGCACTTATCACTTCCTTATGCCTTCTCCAGGTTAATACATTTGCCCCAGAGTGTGGAACCCCGGCACCCCCTAGCCACTACGGGTTCTGCGAGGGCTATTGCTATGCCTCTGTATAATAGCAAGGTTTTGCATCCATGCATCCAGTCAAAATTGGTTTTATAGTTATTGAGATTATCGTGAACATGCATACAAATGAAAATTTATTAATAGTAAAGATATAAAATATAGGTATAGAGAGATGTGTGTGTGTGTCTTGAGTATATGTGTGTGGTGTATGTATATGTGTGATATGTGTGTGTATATATGTGTGGTGGTGTGTGTGTAGCCAATTAACATGATATCAAGATGATTCATACCAGCATTCTACTTTTTGACTACAAGATGTCCTTATACTGTTTATTTTTTCTAATTTTTGTTTGCTAATTAGCCAATTAACATGATAGCGAGATGATTCACAGCTTATGTTACTAGGAGGACCTCAAGGAACATTTCAGTATAAACACCATCAAAATCAGTTTAGTAGTTGTAGCGTTTATCCCGCACCTATATACAAACAATTTTATATATATATATATATATATATATATATATATATATATACTAGCTGAAGTATTCAGTGTTGCCTAGGTTTACATTTTCCAGTTATTATGGGCTTTCTACGGGATGAATTTGGAGGAAAATTTTTCAGCCTGGTAACATTGGCTCCCAGAAGACATACTAGGGGATTGGGGCCCTGGTTGGACCTTCCATTGGTGTATGGTTGGCAGAACTTTGACCCAGGAAGCCTCTTCTGGGGTGTGTCATGCTCAACCCAAAAGGCACCACTAGCTTCACCCATGGGCCTAGCTAGGGATGTGTCCTGCAGTGGCTGTCCACCAGGACTTGACCAGCTCTATACTAAGTACACTACACTCCAATAACATGGTAACAAAACGCTCACCTATGATACTGTAACTACATGTTGGTGGTTGCTGGTGGGAGACTGTATGGGTCCACACTTGTCCAATCCTCGGGAGATCCGACTCCTGACCGACTGGTTTGTCTAACATTGGACAAGTGTGTACCCTCCACCGACCAACCCATACATCCGATGGTGGTTGCCTGTTGGGTCTCCTGATTTTTAAACATGCTTAAAAATCTGGAGACCCAACCAGCCAACTAATATACAAGTTTGTAGGCTGCTGAGACTGGAGCAAGTAACCGATCTTTGGTCCCGGCAGCCCTATACACTGTCAGCACGGTGGCAGTGTGGATTATAAAGGGATCCAGCAACCATCCTTCAATGCTGTGGGACCATATTTGATGCAGCAGTGATAGGGAGCATGGAGGTGGGACAATGCAGGAATGGCAGTGGGCCTGGATCCTGGAAGATCCACTTTCCACCAGCCATCAGTGCAGAGTTTGGCAGCAGGCGTGCTAAAGCATTTTTAAAATTCAAGATCACATCTCACCTCGTCATCACCCCGCCCCCTTGTGCCAGCTAATATTAGCCAGCGTGAGGTAGCAGGTGTCAGTCCGACAGCGGAGCAGAAACAAGGAAGAGCTCCTGAAGACAGAATTTGCCAGAGGAAGGCATGGTGATTGGCGGCCATGCAAAAGAACTTACATGATGCCACTCTCCGGGTGAAGGTTTCAGAAGTCCTAGGAGGGGCAGTGGACACACAAAAGAGTTTATAGGTCGCACAGGTGGTGTTTCGTGGGTCGAGATGGAGCTAGGCTATGTGTCCTGATGCAGCTAGGCTATGTGTCCCGATGCCAGGTAGAGAAAAAAAAATCCCACTAAACTATGTGTCTTGGAGAGTGGACAACCATTAGATCTACAACCATTGATGGCAAAACCATCTACTGTCAGTGGTTAACTATTTCTAGTTGCATGCCTGCAAGTCAGCTGCTTCTCCCACCAGGAGATCTATGGCGCTGCAGAGATGTGCAGGGATGTTACCTGCTACGCCCTCATCAATGCACTACAAAGGCCCCGCCTCCACACTGAAGTGGGCATATCTTTGAAGCAAGGAGGGGTGTGTGGCCTACCAATGACAGGATGTTTACACGGCTCCCCGCTGGGCCAGTCCAATTCTGATGATAGGTGGAGCAGGGTGGACCTTTTAACTGTTAGTTGGGGACTAGGAGCAAAAATGCAAGATTTTATGTTATGGGACAAGACATTTTAATGAGCTCATATGGTCATTATTGTGTATTTTTGGGGTGACACCCTACTCTGAATGAGTGATGCTTGAATGCACTATATTGAGAATAAACAAAAGGTAATTGTTGATAAAGTCGGTTGTTCTACGTGACTATGATATTTTGCTTGTATTTTCCAGTATGTGTATTTCTTGCAATCCTGCAAATAATAAAGATGAGGTTTCCTGAGGACAATGTCAGAGAGTATGCTTGGTTTTATAACCATCCTCATTATGAGTCCTGTAGTCAGGGACGGATTACGACCATGGGGGGAGGGGCACGTAAGACAGTGTGGCCCCTATGAGAGAGGTGTGTGTGTGTGTGTGTTACTTACCAGCCGCTACAGACTCTGCCGCGATCAACCCTCCTGCACTTCCGTCCCCGGCAGCTAGGCAATGACTCGGCAATCAGCAATCGATGAACCAGCCTGCAGACCCACCACATGAAAAACAGCTGAGCGCAGCTGACCAGGACACCTCCGCTGCAGTGACGGCCACAGCTCAGAATTACAGATCGGATCAGAACACAGATCCGATCTGTGGGATAGCGGCGGGGGGCCCTTTTGGAAAGCGGGGCCCGGGGTATGTATCCCCGGGGCACCCCCCTTAATCCGGCTCTGCCTGTAGTTGGTACAAGAGGTCCATATGAAACTAGACAGGTCTCTGTGTTCACACAAACAGTTGCTCTGCATAGCCCCTAATTCTATAAGTCCTTAGCATGCCCTCACTAAACTTAGCCTACATGTGAACATACTGTTAAAGCCAGTTACACCCTTTCTGCAACTAGTGGAGATGTGGAGTCGCTTACACCTCTGAATCACTCCTATATGTGTGCACTGGACTAAGGAGCATGCACAATGGGAAAACACACAATATCTGGCTACAAAACACATTGGCATGCCACTCTGGCTCAGTTCCATCCTGCAGCTTGTAAATTGTCTTTGCTACTTTAACTCACGTTGGTTGACTATAATAAATAATACATTATGGTAACCTTGTTTTTCAGGCAAGGAGCATGCTGGTGAAAGTCGTTCTCATCTGTTACTTGGTTCATACTCAATCAAGTTTTGCACAGAACTGTCCTTTCAAGTGTGACTGCTTTAATACAGTCAACGTTTTTTGTTCCGGTTCCACTATTTTCAAGATCCCCACTGATATTCCTGCTAATGTCAGTGAACTCACGTTTGTAGAGACTTCCATAGAAAAGCTGAACAATGCATCTTTCATAAGTCACAATGATTTAAAAAAACTATTTTTTGTCAACAACAATATAAATTCCATAAGTGAAAATGCGTTTCATGGGCTGTATAATCTCTCTGATTTGCAGATAACAGGCAACCCACTTGTGGACCTGGAACCTGAGACATTTAGTGAACTTCCAGAACTTAAAAAACTCACAATTACACACAATGCAATCAAGGTTGTACGCTGTAGACTCTTTGATAAGACAACAAAATTAGAATTGCTTGCGTTACAGGGAAACAACATCACACAAATATGCATCACTGCTTTCACGTACTTGGGGAATCTGCGTGAACTTAACCTAGGTTCTAATGAAATTACCAGACTAGATTTTAATATGTTCGGATCGCTATCAAACCTTAACATTCTCAAACTAAACCACAACCATATAACTCAGATACCAGTAGGAAGCTTTGATAAACTAAAACAACTTACTGAGTTATTACTACAGGGAAATCATTTAGATCTGATTCAGGATAAATGTTTTGAAAAACTGACAAGCTTGAAGAAGCTCAATCTTATTTCCAACTCCATTAAAAATCTACCATCTCGTGTTTTTTCCACAATGCACAATCTGATATGGCTCAACATAGAGAGAAACCAGATTACAGATCTCCCTGTCGGGATTTTTGATGGATTACAAAATGTAACCAGCCTTTCTCTGAGTGAAAACCAAATGAAGGGCATTCCAGAAGGTGTTTTTTCCAACTTAGTCAAACTAGAAATATTATTTTTGTCTGGCAATCAGATTGAAACATTACAAGGCAACACTTTTCATGGTCTTGAGTCTCTGACCCACCTTTATCTTGAAAACAACAAACTACGTGTCATTGATGGCAATACATTTAAAAATCTGACTGGTTTGCGTGTCATCAGTCTTAATCACAACGATCTGACAATGCTCCCAGAAGGCATATTTGATCCACTGTACAACATGATATCAATAGTCCTTCATAGTAATCCTTGGTGGTGTGACTGTTCATTGCTCTATCTTTATAAATGGATACGTGAAAACCAGGATCTGACGCAGGTTTCGGAAATTGCGTGTGCAGGGCCACAGCACCTACTGGAAAAACCAATCAAGCTTTTGACACAACGACAGCTAGACTGTCCTCCACAAGATGACCTGCAAACATCATTTAAGAGTGGGGAGAACACAGTCACTTATGGGTCTGACAGTGACAAAACTTCTGTCCCCAGGACCTGCAAGGCATTGTTAGTCAACAATAGTAGCTTCATTCTTAATTGTGAGCTGATGGTGTGTACAGATGTTAATATTCATATCTCAATTTTTAAGGAATCCAAAAACAAAACATACTATCACAGCTACACAAATGAAGGATCTGGCTGTGCTGTCACTAACGTTAATTTCACAATCACAACCACATAGAGAATATTCTGATATACACACTAAATATTTTATTACAGTATAATACAAACATAAATGCACTAAACTACAGAACACATACAAATATCAGTATAAAATCTGTGTAGTACTGTAGTACTGTAATTTAGCAATTATAATATATAAAAGACAACAAATCCTAATACATACATACAGATTTTCATATGTTGTGACTAAGGACCTGATTCAGATGTGTACGGAAAACCTGATGGTTTACATATAAATCCGATGTGTGTTGGTCTGTGCAGGCGCAAGACCCATTATGCGCATATGCAGAACGGGTCTTGTGATATCGCTCACAGCCCCCTCTTAGTGCATTGCAGAACTGGTCTTGTGATATCACTCACAGCCCCCTTTTAGCTGCAGCATGATTATCATGCTGCAGAGTTTGGGAGCAGCAACCGGTACCATTCTTCAAAACGTTGGCACATCGCCCCTGTTTTGAAGGCATGTTGGGCCCAGGGTCTGCATCGTCGGACGCAGACTACCTAGACTTGGCTTTCCGGATCCTATGGCAAGTCTCAGAAGGCCTCTGTTTACTGATGTGGTCTGCTAATATTGCGAGTTGTAACCATCGATCCGATGCTGTGACAGATCTTGCAGATGCATGCAGGAGGCTGCAGATGTATGCAGGAAGCTGCATTTGCATTTTATTTGTACAGAGTTGCTCAGACGCTTCCCTGCAGCTGTGCAACTCCATACAAATCAGAATCAGGCCTTAAACATTAAAATCACATAGAGATTGCTACAAAGATAATTTCAAATATATTGCAGTAAAAACACAACAATTATCTCAAACACGTGTTACACATAAATATAGTACCATGTATACATTGCATAATATGAAAAAACATCAACTTAATAGTACAACAGAATAAGCTTTAATCACAGCTACACTGTAGAATAATACTGTTTCCCCTGCTGCCTATGAAGCATTAACACTGAGCCCTGCATGCTTTTAATTGAACCAACAGCTAAAAGCCCCTTTCCCCAAAAATCAGTACAAATAAAAAATGTAAATTTTAATAATAAAAAATAAATAAAAGATATTTGTGTATCACTATGCTTATGTGTCATATTGGAGTTTGGTTCTTACACTAAAAATTAGTTCAAATGGAGGTGAAAGAAGTCCAGTTCTTTAATCCAGAAACGTGTTCCGTCTTTTTCTTCCATCAGGTAGCCACACTCTAATTCCTCTTACTCTCTCAACTTGTATCTCAAAAAGACATAAAGGAAGAGGACACAGAGCAGTACTGCATGGAATAGGAACAAGGGTTTATTTATATATCACACTCACATCTAAAACAATAAAAACAGCTTAACCACAGAAATTCTGTGGACCAAGGGGTTAAAAATCAGCTGTCCATCAAACAGATTACTTTCCCAAAAGATATTTAATAAAAAAATATACTAATAAATCAGTATATTTTTTCTCTGGGCGCTTAGACAGGGCTGTTTTCCTAAAGCGGCTGTTAAATCAAGGTGATAGTCAGTCACCACATAAAGAAAACAAAACAATAAATAAACAGCGCTACCAGGTGCTGGTATTCAAAACAATAGATAAAATTTAATAAAGATGAATTAATGTCATAAACACATATTAAAATCAATTGAATGAAACAAGCCTCATATGCCAGTAATACGACCAAAGGAAATTTCTACGGACTCATGTGGAGGCCAAGTGATGATAGGATTGTTCCAATGCTTTATTAAATCATATCTTGCATGGATAACCATAAGATAATTACCGGATCCTGAGTGGAAGATGGCAGGGTATTCCACCTAGCGCGGTGATGTTGACTCTGTCCTGCGCAAATGTAAATGGTGGTTCTCCCTTTTTGTTAAATGTCCACATACATGGATCGGTCTCCGGATAAAAGAGTGTTGGATGGGTCAGAGCTCTGAAGACCACTGTGGGTCGTCCCAAATCTTTAAATCCAATTTTAGGAAAGGCAATGGATAGTCAATTCCATAGATACACTGGCCTTGGCGATGTCCTGGTCATAGGCTGGCAACCTAAAAAAAAAAAAAAAAGGTTGCCAGCCTATGACCAGGACATCGCCAAGGCCAGTGTATCTATGGAATTGACTATCCATTGCCTTTCCTAAAATTGGATTTAAAGATTTGGGACGACCCACAGTGGTCTTCAGAGCTCTGACCCATCCAACACTCTTTTATCCGGAGACCGATCCATGTATGTGGACATTTAACAAAAAGGGAGAACCACCATTTACATTTGCGCAGGACAGAGTCATCATCACCGCGCTAGGTGGAATACCCTGCCATCTTCCACTCAGGATCCGGTAATTATCTTATGGTTATCCATGCAGGATATGATTTAATAAAGCATTGGAACAATCCTATCATCACTTGGCCTCCACATGAGTCCGTAGAAATTTCCTTTGGTCGTATTACTGGCATATGAGGCTTGTTTCATTCAATTGATTTTAATATGTGTTTATGACATTAATTCATCTTTATTAAATTTTATCTATTGTTTTGAATACCAGCACCTGGTAGCGCTGTTTATTTATTGTTTTAGATTACTTTCCCAGATGGAGTAAGGTAGGGTCCAGAGTTCCGGGATAGCCCCTTTTCACCAAGGTAACTGAATATTGACAGGAGTATTCCCCAATAGATGATCACCCGCTTAAGGCCTTTTGGACAAATGTCCTTCCTCAAAAACATGGTGATCCCTTCAACAGTCCAGTTATTTATACCATAGATGATTGTAAAACACACCCCAAGTGTGGGATACTGGGAAGACCTCACAATATGGCGTGATGGTCAACTAGGGACGGGCCTGGTATCCTGGAATATATTGATGATGTGCTTTTTATGTGGAGTGGTACTAAGGAAGAGTTAAAATCCTTTTGCAAATCCCTTAATTTTAATAATTTTAATGTCCATTTCACTTTTTATACTAGTGGTAAAGAAATAAAATTTTTAGACTAGGCCATATATAATGAAAATGGAAAATTGCACACAAAAACCTATCGTAAGCAAACTGATTCCAACAGTTATAAAGACGAAACTAGTCTCCACCATATAGTAACTGGCTGGATGCGGTCCCGTATGGCCAGTTCCTACGTGTGAATGGTAATTGCACGAGTGAAGAAGTGTGCAATAACCAATTAACTGAAATGACCAACTGTTTTATCAATAAAGGCTATGATGCGACTGAGTTAAGGGATGTACAGAAAAGAGTTAAAGTAGTTGAAAGCAAAACCCTTGTAGACGATACAAAGAAAAGCAAGAAATCAGATGATCATCAATGGTCTTTCTCTAACGTCCTAGAGGATGCTGGGACTCCGTAAGGACCATGGGGAATAGACGGGCTCCGCAGGAGATAGGGCCCTTTAAGAAAGCTTTGGATTCTGGGTGTGCTCTGGCTCCTCCCTCTATGCCCCTCCTCCAGACCTCAGTTTTACACTGTGCCCAGAGGGAAATTGGTGCACTGCAGGGAGCTCCCCTGAGTTCTCTGCCTAGAAAGCATTTTTGTTTGGATTTTTTCTCTATTTTCTACAGGGAGCACTGCTGGCAACAGGCTCCCTGCATCGAGGGACTGAGGAGAGAGGGGCAGACCTACTTAAATGATAGGATCTGCTTCCTGGCTACTGGACACCATTAGCTCCAGAGGGGGTGAACACAGGTTCGTCCTGGGCGTTCACTCCCAGAGCCGCGCCGCCGTTCTCCTCACAGAGCCAGAAGAAAAGAAGTCAGAAGACGTCTCAAGCGGCAGAAGCCTTCAGAGCTTCACTGAGGTAACGCACAGCATTGCAGCTGTGCGTCATTGCTCCACACACCTCACACACTCCGGTCACTGTAAGGGTGCAGGGCGCAGGGGGGGCGCCCTGGGCAGCAATATAAACACCTCTCTGATGGCAAAAGACTATATACATGTACAGGTGGGCACTGTACATGTATATAAAAGAGCCCCCGCCATTTTTTTTATAACTTTGAGCGGGACAGAAGCCCGCCGCCGAGGGGGCGGGGCTTCTCCCTCAGCACTCACCAGCGACATTTTCTCTCCACAGCACCGCTGAGAGGAAGCTCCCCGGACTCTCCCCTGCTTTACACACGGTGAAAGGGGGTTTTGAAGGAGTGGGGGAGGGCACATAATTGGCGTTTTATTACTACACAGCGCTACTGGGGAAAAGCATTCTGTGTTTCTTTCCAGGGGTATAGCGCTGGGGTGTGTGCTGGCATACTCTCTCTCTGTCTCTCCAAAGGGCCTTAAAGGGGATACTGTCTTCAGAAAAAGAGTTTGCCACCACTTCACAGGGACGCACTCCATTAAGTCATTCTCTGACCTACAAACTACACACGACCTGCCTAACTCTCTGTTCTATCAATACCTACAAATTCGCCACTTCCTCTCCTCCCTACAGTTAACGTTTCCTCTATCGGCCCCCACACCTCTCGAGAGGCTCTGTATTTACAACCCCACCAGTAGAGGCACCATCTCCCTCCTCTACAAAACCATCCTCAGCCCTTCACCCCCACCTCTCGAGCCACACGAGCTGGCTTGGGAGGCTGACATGGGGTGTCACTTAGAGGACGAGGGTTGGGACACAATCCGCACCGCGATTGCACAATGCTCCATCAGCGTGGCCATCCGTGAAAACTCATACAAAATATACACTAGATGGTACCTAGTACCGGACCGACTGCATAGGATTTACCCTAACACCTCCAACCTTTGCTGGAGGAATTGCGGTCACATAGGCACGTTCTATCATGTTTGGTGGACCTGCCCGGTGATTGTTCAATACTGGGCAAAGGTCCGCAAGCTTATCTCACGATTAATCGACTTACCAGCGCCCCTATCGCCCGCGAACCTCCTCCTCTGCTCTCCGCCCGACCACATCTCTAAAGACTCCAAAAACCTGGTTCTCTTTATATCTTGCGCAGCAAAATACCAAATAGCAAGTAAATGGAAGAATCCCGAAGCCCCCAGCAGCCAGGCACTCACAAACAGAATCTGGTTTGTTGCAAACATGGAATACATCACTAGTCTTCGCCAAAACACAGTTAAAAAGTTCCACTCCACCTGGCTCCCATGGTACAGATTCCATGACCACCCCCTCCCAGGACTAAATTAATTAAGGACCCCACTCCGCAACTATTGCCCCTCCCCCTATCCCCCCCCCCTTTTTTTTTCCCTTTCTCTTCTTTTTCTTTTTCTTTTCTTCTCTTCCCACCTAACCCCTGGACCCACGTCCCTTTACAGAAACCGCTCAATTCCCTTATTCTCTTCCCTCCTACATAGCACTGGACCCTTTGGTTTCCAGTTTTTTGTTTCCTACACAACTTCTCTGTCATTCGCACCACACTCTTTTACCGCTCTCTTAGAGAAATTTGTTGTACTTATCACCATTCTGGCTTTACAGCCTCCTGTTTACTGTTTATATACTAGCAATTGACTTGTATGTTTCTATCTTCAAATAAAAATTTATATGATGAATAAAAAAGAAAAAGAGTTTCCCTGTGTGGGTGAAGTGTGTCGGTACGCGTGTGTCGACATGTTTGACGAAGAAGGCTCGCTTGATGTGGAGGGGGAGTGCTTGAATGTCAGGTCGCCGTCGGCAACACCGACACCGGACTGGGTGGATATGCTGAATGTCTTAAATGCAAATGTAAATTTACTGCATAAAAGGTTAGACAAGGCTGAAGCTAGGGATCAGTCAGGTAGCCAGACCATGCCTGTCCCTGTGGCGCCAGGACCTTCGGGGTCTCAAAAGTGCACCATATCCCAGTTCGATGACACAGATACCGACACAGATACTGACTCTAGTGTCGACTATGAAGATGCAAAATTACAGCCGAAGGTGGCAAAGGGTATTCGTTACATGACTGGGTCCTGGTGACCACGGACGCAAGCCTCCGAGGCAGGGGAGCGGTCACCCTAGGAAGAAATTTCCAAGGTCTCTGGTCAAATCTAGAGACTTGTCTCCACATCAACGTCCTGGAGTTGAGGGCCATATACAACGCCCTACATCAGGCGGAGGAATTGCTTCGGAACAAACCGGTTCTGATTCAGTCGGACAATGTCACGGCAGTGGCTCATGTAAACCGCCAAGGCGGAACAAGGAGCAGAGTGGCCATGGCAGAAGCGACCAGGATTCTACGCTGGGCGGAAGGCCATGTAAGCGCACTATCGGCAGTGTTCATCCCGGGGGTGGACAACTGGGAGGCGGACTTCCTCAGCAGGCACGACCTGCATCCGGGAGAGTGGGGACTTCATCAAGAAGTCTTCGCACAGATCACGGGTCGGTGGGGACTGCCTCAGATAGACATGGTGGCATCCCGTTTCAACAAAAAGCTAAATCGGTGTTGCGCCAGGTCAAGAGACCCTCAGGCGGTAGCGGTAGACGCTCTGGTGACACCTTGGGTGTTCAGATCGGTCTGTGTGTTTCCTCCTCTACCTCTCATACCCAAGGTGTTGAGAATAATAAGAATAAGCAGGGTCAGAACAATCCTCATTGTTCCAGATTGGCCACGGAGGACTTGGTATCCGAAGCTGCAAGAGTTGCTCACAGAAGATCCGTGGCCTCTTCCTCTAAGGCAGGACCTGCTGCAGCAGGGGCCCTGTCTGTTCCAAGACTTACCACGGCTGCGTTTGACGGCATGGCGGTTGAACGCCGGATCTTAGCGGAAAAAGGGATTCTGGAAGAGGTCATTCCTACCCTGATCAAGGCTAGGAAGAACGTGACATTGAAACATTATCACCGTATATGGCGAAAATATGTTTCTTGGTGTGAGGCCAGAGCTGCTCCTATGGAGGAGTTCAATTTGGGCCGTCTACTTCTCTTCCTTCAAACAGGAGTGAATTTGGGCCTTAAACTAGGGTCCATAAAGGTCCAAATTTCGGCCTTATCCATTTTCTTTCAAAGAGAATTGGCCTCTCTTCCTGAAGTACACACTTTTGTTAAGGGGGTGCTGCATATTCAGCCTCCTTTTGTACCTCTGGTGGCGCCTTGGGATCTTAACGTGGTATTACGTTTCCTCAAGTCCCCTTGGTTTGAACCACTCAAAACAGTGGAGTTGAAATACCTCACTTGGAAAGTGGTCATGTTGTTGGCATTAGCTTCGGCAAGGCGTGTTTCAGAATTGGCAGCTTTATCACATAAAAGCCCATACCTGGTTTTTCACGTGGATAGGGCGGAGTTGAGGACTCGTCCTCAATTTCTGCCAAAAGTGGTCTCATATTTTCATATGAACCAACCTATTGTCGTGCCTGTGACTTCACGGGACTTGGAGGATTCCGAGTCCCTGGATGTGGTCAGGGCTTTGAAGATTTATGTGACCAGAACAGCTAGGATCAGGAAGACTGAGGCTCTGTTTGTTCTGTATGCGGCCAACAAGGTTGGCGCTCCTGCTTCAAAGCAGACTATTGCTCGCTGGATATGTAACACGATTCAGCAGGCGCATTCTACGGCAGGATTGCCATTGCCTAAATCGGTTAAGGCCCATTCCACTAGGAAGGTGGGCTCTTCTTGGGCGGCTGCCCGAGAGGTCTCGGCATTACAGTTGTGCCGAGCAGCTACTTGGTCGGGGTCAAACACCTTTGCGAAGTTCTATAAGTTTTATACCCTGGCTGAGGAGGACCTCCTGTTTGCTCAATCGGTGCTGTAGAGTCATCCGCACTCTCCCGCCCGTTTGGGAGCTTTGGTATAATCCCCATGGTCCTTACGGAGTCCCAGCATCCTCTAGGACGTTAGAGAAAATAAGATTTTACTTACCGGTAAATCTATTTCTCGTAGTCCGTAGAGGATGCTGGGCGCCCGTCCCAAGTGCGGACTTCTTCTGCATGACTTGTATATAGTTATTGCTTACATAAGGGTTATGTTGTAGTTTTATCGGTTGGACCGAGGTTATGTTGTTGTTCATACTGTTAACTGGGTAGTTTATTACAAGTTATACGGTGTGATTGGTGTGGCTGTTATGAATCTCGCCCTTAGATTTACAAAAATCCTTCCTCATACTGTCCATCTCCTCTGGGCACAGTTTCCCTAACTGAGGTCTGCTCGAGGGGCATAGAGGGAGGAGCCAGTGCACACCCAGAATCCAAAGCTTTCTTAAAGTGCCCTATCTCCTGCGGAGCCTGTCTATTCCCCATGGTCCTTACGGAGTCCCAGCATCCTCTACGGACTACAAGAAATAGATTTACCGGTAAATAAAATCCTATTTTTATAAACGGGTTTATCTCACAATATAAAGAGACAGAATCTGTTTTTAGAAAACACTGGAGAATTTTAAAGCAGGTTCCCATTTTAGGCAAATATATACCTGATAAACCATCTTTTATTTATAGAAGGGCACCAAATGTAAAAGATAAACTCAAACATAGTGCCATTAATCTTAACCCAAGAACAAGCAATAGAAGTCGTGACTTCCATAGATGTGGCATATGAATGATGTGCCGCACCGTGAAAGGCCAAAGTAAAGTCAAAGAAGTTAAGGTTGATGGGGTGACGTATGAAATATGTGACTTTATCACTTGAAATACAAAGAATGTAATATATGCACTAGAGTGCCAATGTGGTAAAGTTTATGTAGGTAAGACCACCAGAAATCTAAAGACACGTCTAGCCGAGCATACCTATAACATAAACATCTCAAAATCCATACAGTTTCTATGCACTTTAAAACACATCATAGCTGTAACCCGGGTAATTTAAATCCTTTTGGGGGATACAAACTATGAACTCAACTTGGAGAAATAGGGATCTGGACTGGAGATCAGATGATCAAAAGCTGAAATGAGGTGGATTTTTAAATTGAATACCTTAGTCCCCAATGGTTTAAATGGGGATTTTGAACTTATTTTTTTTTTTATAGTTTTATCTACCTCTTTGTCATTTTAATAAGCATCATACCACTGTATATTGGTTATGTTATTAAATATTTTTATTTATGATATATTCTATATTTATTATCCTATTCTATATGAAGCTTTTCCTCCTTTTTATACTTGTAAATATATCTATGCCTTTAAATATTTTTATTCAAATGTTTATATTCATATATAAATATGTTGTTTTTTCATCTATTTTTATTTCATTTATGGATGATTGGGCACTTGAGATAATTCTGTGTTGGACTGCCAGATTCCATATGTAAAATGAAGCAATTTAGGCTAATATTGGTGGTCATTCCGAGTTGTTCGCTCGCTGCCAATTTTCGCAGTGCAACGATTAAGAAAAAAATCGGCTAAAATGCACATGGTACGCAGTGCGCATGCGCTAAGTACTTTCACACAAAACTTTGTAGATTTACACAAGCTCGAGCAACGTTTTTTCATCGCTCGAGTGATCGTAGTGTGATTGACAGGAAGTGGGTGTTTCTGGGCGGTAACTGGCCGTTTTCAGGGAGTATGCTAAAAAAACGCAGGCGTGCCAGGTAAAAACGCAGGAGTGGCTGGAGAAACAGGGGAGTGGCTGGCCGAACGCAGGGCGTGTTTGTGACATCAAACCAGGAACTAAACGGACTGAGGTGATCGCAGTCTAGGAGTAGGTCTGGAGCTACTCAGAAACTGCAGCAAATTATTTAGTAGCAGTTCTGCTAATTGTTTCGTTCGTTTTGCTAAGATAAGATACACTCTCAGAGGGCGGCGGCCTAGCGTTTGCAATGCTGCTAAAAGCAGCTAGCGAGCGAACAACTCGGAATGAGGGTTATTGCCCACACTGGTGGTCATTCCGAGTTGTTCGCTCGCTGCCGATTTTCGCAGTGCAGCGATTAAGAAAAAAAAGGCTAAAATGCGCATGGTACGCAGTGCGCATGCGCTAAGTACTTTCACACAAAACTTTGTAGATTTACACAAGCTCGAGCGACGTTTTTTCATTGCTCGAGTGACAACTCGGAATGAGGGCCATTGTCCAAAATACTGTGGAACACATTTTACATTCAGATTTCCTCCCACTTCCAGTCGCGGCAAAGTTGAAATGCATATGGAACGCATAATGGACTTCAGGTCCCAACTGCAGCACTTCTGGTTCCAGTTGAGGCACTTCTGGTTCCGTCACTTCCGGTGCCGGTATTAGCTGCAAATGGCGGGAAACGGAGCCCCTTATCTGGGGTGTGTTTTACAATCATCAATGGTATAAATAACTGGACTGTTGAAGGGATCATCATGCTTCTGAGGAAGGACATTTGTCCGAAAGGCCTTTAGCGGGTGATCATCCATCGGGGACTGCTCCTGTCATCATTCGGTTACCTTGGTGAAAGAGGGTTACCCCGGGACTCTGGACCCTACCTTACTCAATCTGGGAGGGTAATCTGTTTGATGGACAGCTAATTTTGAAATCTTTTGTGTTTTGCGCTATTGGGAAAAACATTATCTGGTTTACGTTGCATAACTTTGGGGTGTGTGGAGAACCCTTCTAGTTTTTCTCTAGCAGCAACAATTGTTGTACGCAATCTGAAACAGTTATGCCAACTTGCTCTAATAACATTTTTTACAAAGTGCATACAAAAAGTTATGTGCTCCCTAACATCATTCCAAGAATTCGTAAAATGTGTACGTTATCCTTGAATCCTCTAGTGTTTGTAAATAAATACCCTTTATTATTATATCTCTATATTTTAATCTAATATATGAACCTATTATTTTACGTCCAATTTAATAGACTGGTAATTGTGATTTCCACAGCAAATTGATCCCTGAGGGGCATTTCAATTATCCCTGATAGCCGGCACTATCAGGGATTTTGTTTCACCTGACTGGAGGCAGGAGAAACAAAATCCGTGATAAGTGCTGTTTTTCTTTTTTTGTGCCCGTATTAACACATGGATCTAGGCATTAATTAAATTGGGAAGCATTTAAGATACCGCCGCATGGAATCCCGGCGATCACAATGCCAATGCCCGAATCCTGCACAGCGGTACAATGCCGGCACCGGAATACCGGTGAGACAGGCTATTCTCCCTCTTTGGGTGTCCACAACACCCAAAGAGCGAGAATATAACTTGCAGTGAGCGCAGTGAGCCACCATGCCCGCAAGGGGCTTTCTAGTCCCTACCCTGGTCCGGAGGAAACCCATGCAAAAATAGAGATTTCATACAAAACTCCACACCGATAAAGCCCTGGTTAGAAGGGGTTACATGATACAACAAGGCTGATAAAATGTGCTTACTGTAGGGCAGATGTACTAAGCCTTGGAGAGTGATAAAGTGGAGATAGATAATTACCAACCAATCATCAATTAACACTGCCTGTAACATGGCAGTTAGGAGTTGACTGGCTGGTATTTTATCACTCTCCAAGGCTTAGTACATCTGCCCCAGTATCTCTAGGACAGCTCTGCCATAGGCCCTCATTCCGAGTTGTTCGCTCGCAAGCTGCTTTTAGCAGCTTTACACACGCTAAGCCGCCGCCTACTGGGAGTGAATCTTAGCTTCTTAAAATTGCGAACGAAAGATTCGCAATATTGCGATAAGACATCTCTGTGCAGTTTCTGAGTAGCTCGAGACTTACTCGGCATCTGCGATCAGTTCAGTGCTTGTCGTTCCTGGTTTGACGTCACAAACACACCCAGCGTTCGCCCAGGCACTCCTCCGTTTCTCCAGCCACTCCCGCATTTTTCCCAGAAACGGTAGCGTTTTTTCGCACACACCCATAAAACGGCCTGTTTCCGCCCAGAAACACCCACTTCCTGTCAATCACATTACGATCACCAGAACGAAGAAAAAAACGTGAGTAAAAAACCTAACTGCATAGCAAATTTACTTTGCGCAGTCGCACTGCGGACATTGCGCATGCGCACTAAGCGGAAAATCGCTGCGATGCTAAAAAATTTACCGAGCGAACAACTCGGAATGACCCCCATAGTGCCCTCTGTTGTTTGAAAATAGTAAGTGAGAACAAACAAAATACATTTTTAATTCAAATACAGGTCCAGCTGGGCTGGGGGTCAGGGTGGCAGATACAAATACAGGTCCAGCTGGGCTGGGGGTCAGGGTGGCAGATACAAATACAGGTCCAGCTGGGCTGGGGGTCAGGGTGGCAGATACAAATACAGGTCCAGCTGGGCTGGGGGTCAGGTGGCAGATGCCCCTTGGGTCTGAGCCGGTCCCATTTTCATTGCTTTGGGCTAGCCGTCAGCAGTTGCAATGCTGTCTATTGTTGTATATTAAACTTATTTGATTGTATGCACTATTAAAATGTTGCATACTATTGTATAAATTATTTTCTCTCCATCTCCATCTAGAGGACATGATTAATACTGCATAGATTAGTTGGGCAATGATTATTATTCAATGCACAATATATTGGTGTTAGCAAAGTAATGTCAGGAGGTGTGTCAATTTATGTATAGCGACTTATAATGCAGTTCAGTAATTCCCCACCAGTGTGTTAGACTGGATGTTACAAGAAATAAAGTGAGGATTATTTAGAATAGTTCACAGACTATTGAGATGACTCTAATATCTATATATGGCTGATAAACAGACTGCAGCAAAATAAAGTGGTTATACTAGATGAGAGTACTGAATATAATAACAGCTACTGAAAGTGTAGCCTCAGCGGGACCTGTCTGACAGACAGCTGCTTCCTGGGCACTGCTACAGAAGAGAGATTCAACAGTAGAGATCTCCAACAGGTAACTTAGGGTATGAGGGGGGTGGGGGCTGGAGATTATGTATAGTTTATGGTAAGTAATACTGGGAAGAAGTAGGTAGAGGTAAGGGTTAACGATTTAAAGTGGTTAATTGGGATTAAGAATTTTTATGAGACTGAGGTATGTAATTAGTTTAATGACACAGCTGCTTTGCATGACAGCCACTTGAACCCGTCATCCACAGACACTGGGGTATATTTACTAAGGTCCCGATTTTGACCGAGATGCCGTTTTTTCTTCAAAGTGTCATCTCCGTAATTTACTAAGCAAAAATCACGGCAGTGATGAGGGCATTCGTAATATTTTGGAAGTCCTAGGAAAAAATCACGAATCAATACACCATCGGTCAAATACGCCTGCAATTTGGTAGAAATCGGGAATTTACTAAAAAGTGCAAAACACAAACACTGCCGACAATAGCGAAACACTGCCGTGATAAAATACAAATCGTGAAAAAGTGCTAGAAAAAAAAAGACCTGCTTTTTTATCCCGTGTTTGTATAGGCATGCACGGATCCATGAGATCCGTGCATGTTTTTCAGTGGGAAGGGGGGGGGGGAATGTTCTAAATTTTCAGAAAAAAAATTGCGTGGGGTCCCCCCTCCTAAGGCAAACCAGCCTCGGGCTCTTTGAGCCGATCCTGGTTGCAGAAATATAGGGAAAAAATGGACAGGGGTTCCCCCATATTTAAGCAACCAGCATCGGGCTCTGCACCTGGTCCTGGTTCCAAAAATACGGGGGACAAAAAGCGTAGGGGTCCCCCGTATTTTAGAAACCAGCACCGGGCTCCACTAGCTGGACAGATAATGCCACAGCCGGGGGTCACTTTTATACAGTGCCTTGCGGCCGTGGCATCAAATATCCAACTAGTCACCCCTGGCCGGGGTACCCTGGGGGAGTGGGGACCCCTTCAATCAAGGGGTCCCCCCCCCAGCCACCCAAGGGCCAGGGGTGAAGCCCGAGGCTGTCCCCCCCATCCAATGGGCTGCGGATGGGAGGCTGATAGCCTTTGTTCAAAGTGTTTGATATTGTTTTTAGTAGCAGTACTACAAGGCCCAGCAAGCCTCCCCCGCAAGCTGGTACTTGGAGAACCACAAGTACCAGCATGCGGCGGAAAAATGGGCCCGCTGGTACCTGTAGTACTACTACAAAAAAAATACTCCAATAAAGACAACACACACACACCTTGAAAGTATAACTTTAATACATCCATCCACACCTCCATATACACATACTTACCTTATGTTCCCACGCAGGTCGGTCCTCTTCTCCAGTAGAATCCATGGTGTACCTGTAGAAAAAATTATACTCACATAATCTAGTGGTTTCGGCTCCTTGGTAAATCCTTTTGTAATCCACGTACTTGAAAAAATAAAAAAAAATGGATACCCGACCACGAACTGAAAGGGGACCCATGTTTTCACATGGGCCCCCTTTCCCCGAATGCCAGAAACCCACTCTGACTGATGTCTAAGTGGGTTTCTTCAGCCAATCAGGGAGCGCCACATTGTGGCACCCTCCTGATCGGCTGTGTGCTCCTGTACTGTATGACAGGCAGCACACGGCAGTGATACAATGTAGCGCCTATGCGCTCCATTGTAACCAATGGTGGGAACTTTCAGGTCAGCGGTTGACCGAAAGTGACCTCACCGCTGACCTGAAAGTTCCCACCATTGGTTACAATGGAGCGCATAGGCGCTACATTGTAACACTGCCGTGTGCCGCCTGTCAGACAGTACAGGAGCACACAGCCGATCAGGAGGGTGCTACCACGTGGCGCTCCCTGATTGGCTGAAGAAACCCACTTAGACATCAGTCAGAGTGGGTTTCTGGCATTCGGGGAATACCCCATTCGGAAAAAATACCCCAATAAAGACAACACACACACACCTTGAAAGTATAACTTTAATACATCCATCCACACCTCCATATACACATACTTACCTTATGTTCCCACGCAGGTCGGTCCTCTTCTCCAGTAGAATCCATGGTGTACCTGTAGAAAAAATTATACTCACATAATCCATGGTTGAAGGCTCCTCTGCTTGCAATCCTTTTGTAATCCACGTACTTGAAAAAATAAAAAAACGGACACCCGACCACGAACTGAAAGGGGACCCATGTTTTCACATGGGACCCCTTTCCCTGAATGCCAGAAACCCACTCTGACTGATGTCTAAGTGGGTTTCTTCAGCCAATCAGGGAGCGCCACGTTGTGGCACCCTCCTGATCAGCTGTGTGCTCCTGTACTGTATGACAGGTGGCACACGGCAGTGTTACAATGTAGCGCCTATGCGCTCCATTGTAACCAATGGTGGGAACTTTCAGGTCAGCGGTGAGGTCACTTTCGGTCAACCGCTGTATTAAAGTCGGCAGTGTTTTACAAGTCACTCACGTAAAACACTGCCAAAAAAAACGAATGACATCGACATCGGAAAACCCGAAAATGCAGAATACGGCAGCTTAGTAAATTAGTCGTAATCAATTCAAAAAGTTGCATATTTACACTTTCGATGTCATTCGTGATTGAACTTTGACCTCAAACTGGAAAATACGAATCTTAGTAAATTTACCCCACTGTGTCATCTCCGGGAGAGGCTGGGGGATGTCCATTAGCTTCAGGAGTGATGGACAAGCCCACAGTATGACAAAACAGGTCATGGATCTCCAGCTCAGCATTGTGCTTGGATGCCTTCTCAATAATAGTTTGTGACTAGATAACAGGTAAAGTCATTCATGAGATAAGAACTGCTAAACCACATGGTTAGACAGAGTTTTCGAGTTTAGCAATGTCTGTCCATATAACTTAAGGATACAGGGGCTGGTTCAGGTGCGATCTAACCGCAAATATTATGAAAAGGATGCGGGCGCATAGGCAGCACCCGTCCTGCACATGCGGCCACATTTTCTTCGGGGGGCTGCAGAAAATGCGGATACCTCTGCCTGTCAATCATGCAGAGGCATTTGTGGGGCGGGGGCAGGCAATGCTCCATTTCCTAGGTGGAGATGAAGCATTGCAGGGGTGTCGCTAAAAAATGGGGGGCAGTGATGCGCAAACGGTAGGCGTGGCGGTTGCATGATCGCGGTGGCTGCATGATGTCACATGCAGCCACCATGATAAAAAAGATGGTGGCGGGCGTCATGCGGGCACAGCTAAGCTGCGCTGGCAGGAGGCAACCCTAATTTCTGCTATCAAGAAGAAATTGCGGTGCAATCACAATTTCTGCTTGATAAAGGGGGAGGGAGCGGCCCCCAGCATGCGATCTCATGGATTGCAAATTCTGCTACTGAGCAGAATTTGCAATCCAACCTGAATCGGCCCATCATACAGAGTTGCTTTATCTAAATCTTTAATGTATGAGCCCCATTTGTTATAAAAATGTATTATTCCCTTTTCATTGTCAGGTAGTGCTGCCCTCCTGTTGAAATATAAAATATGTAATAGCATACTATTAACCTCAGCCAGGTTAAGGGGAGATAGTACCATCCAGCTAAACAAAATGACTCTTTTGGCAATAGTGATGTTAACTGTTAGCAGAGGTATAGCCAGGGGTTAAAGTGAGCCGGAACTGCGTTTCATCAGTTCCACCTGGAGACGGCTCACCTAACCCGATGTGTGGCCGGCGCTGCAGGGAGATGCCGGGCGCCTGCTGAGATTGTGATACCAGCGGGCACCCATCTCTCTCTCCAGCCAGAGGCAGGAACTCAGTAATGAGCTCTGGCTTCCGGCGCTGTCACTGTACGCTATAGAAGAGACGTCATGACGTCTCTCCCATAGTGCAGAGGAGCGGGCGCCCAGAGGACTGCAGCGGCCGGACACGGGAGTGGGGCTTGGTAAGTATTGTGATTTTTGTTTTTTTGTTTTTGTCCTTTCTGTAGCGGCACATCTACTGGGGGCAATTTACTGGGGGGCATTACTACTGAGGGTCATCTACTGGGGCAATTTACTGGGGGGCATTACTACTGGGGGGCATCTACTGGGGGCAATTTACTGTCGGCCATTACTACTGAGGGGCATCTACTAGGGGTAAACTACTGGGGGGGCATTACTACTGAGGGGCATCTACTGGGGGCAAACTACTGGGGGGCATCTACTGGGGGACATTACTACTGGGGGCAAACTACTGGGGGCATTATTACTGGGGCAAACTACAAGGGGGCAAGCTACTGAGGGCAAACTACAGGAGGGCATAACTACGGAGGCATTACTACTTGGGTGCTAAACTACTGGAGGCATAACTACAGTGGCTAAACTACTGGGGGCATTACTACTTGGAAGCATTACTATGGGGGGCATTACTACTGGGGGCTAAACTACAAGGGGGCATCACTACAGGGGCTAAACTACCGAGGGCATAACTACAGGGGCTAAACTACAAGGGGGCAAACTACAGGGGGGCATTACTACTGGTGGCTAAACTACAAGGGGCAAACTACTGGGGCTAAACTACTGGGGGCATTACCACTGGGAGGCTAATCTACATGGGGCAAACTACATGAGGGCTAAACTACTGGGGGCATTACGCTGGGAGGCTAAACTAAAGGGGGCGGGTAAACTACTGGGGTCATAACTGCAGGGGCATTACCACTGGGGGCATAACTACTGGGGCTAAACTACAGGGGGCTAAACGACTGGGGACATTACTACAGGCAACATTACTACTGGGGCAATACTACACAGGGGCATTACCATTAAGGCCATTATTACTGTGGGCACTACTAATGAGGGCATTGTAAAGGGGGCACTTCATAAGAGGCATCACTCCTGGGGACGAGGGGCACTACTATTGCGGGCATTGCATAAGGGGCATCACTACTATGGGCTCTATATAAGGGGCACTACCACTATGGGCACTACCAGTACAGTGGACATTGCATAAGGAACACTACTGCTGTGGGCATTATGTGTATTATGGGGTGCTACCACTGTGGGCATTATTACTATTGTGTGAACACGCCCCTTTCTTTTTGAGACCACGCCCCTTTTTTGTGGCGCACACCTACGGCGCAATATCTTTATTACATGGGTGCTGAGTTCCACCACCTCTCTAGGACCACTTTAAGCACTGGGTACAGGTAGGTGCCATAGTGCCCGGAGCAAGGGTATGATTCAGCACCCCCTCTCCTGTACTGAATTGGGTGCATTTTACATTTAAAAAGAAAAAATATTTAAAACTCCTAAATTGGTGACATGAAAAATAATACAGCTGCGCCCGGGATTAACAGAGCATATAGTAAACCATAATTAATCCATTAATTGCACATGCGGATACAGGTCACCGAGTGTCAAATCAATCAAACCCAATCAATAATGCACATAAATGTTTTAATATAACAAAATAAAATTATATTTAAAATATACTGTGCACAGTATCAAATTAATATTGCTTTAAAAAAGCAAGATATCCAGGTTCTCCTTCTAACAGGGAACATTCAGTTCCTAGAGAACATAATAGTCATTCCAAATTTTCAATAGAGTATTCCAAAAACTCGTATATTAATCATAGGGATCTTCAGGGACGACAAATGGTTAGAGATCTTCCAGTTAGACAACAGGATGACAAAACGGTTAGACCCAAGCAGACTGATAAAGACTCTGTGATATATAATAGGAGTACCAAACATGCATCTTTTTTAGGAGAGGATCAGGGGGGGAACAGGCATTCGCCAACAAATGCAAGAAATCGGTACGAGGTACTCCGATTGGAGACCCCAAAAAGAAGAAGGGAAACCAGTGTAGAGGATCGAGAGGAGGACGTAGAGTACAAAAAAAGAAAAGACTTAAGAACATAGACAATTCTAATATTTATAACCTCTCCTCTAGACAATTAGATCCACATGAGTTGAGTTTATTAAATAAAGGATTGAAGTTTTCTCCTACACAACCTCCTGATTTTTTTGAACTTTTCGTAGACCTCAACAGATTTACCAGAACCCTAACACGAAAAAGATATTTCGCCTCTAAAAATCTTAATAAACAAGAAATAGAGGGAACAGCAATAATATTGGATGACAGTGATAATATAGGAATAGAGATGTTGGAGTCACTATCCCTAGAAGGTGAAACAGGGATAAATACTGTGAAGTTTTTTGATACAGACCGTTCTCGGGGGAATCGTTTCCAATTTAGGAATAAATCTCAATTTTTCCCTACACAGTATAGGAGTGCACCCATTAATGTCTTTTATAAAAAAACATTAGATGAATTTAATGCACTATGCAAACGTGAACTCAAAAGATCTAAATACAAAAACAATCTTTCAGTTAGGGAGAAATTAGCAGTCAAAACCCTTGCAAAAGACCCCTCCCTTGTAATCAAGCCAGCTGACAAGGGAGGGGGGATAGTCATTCAGGATACAGTGGATTATCTCAAAGAAGCAGAAAGACAGCTTAGAGACACCAATACATATATCAAGCTAACATCAGATCCCACCAGAGAATATCTTTTCCTTTTAAATAACCTAGTGGAAGAGGCGTTCAACGGGGGGACAATCACAAGAGAAGAGATGAAGTATCTAGTCCCTACATATCCTGTCACTGCCACTTATTACCACCTTCCCAAAATTCACAAAACACTTAACACACCCCCGGGTAGACCTATTATTTCTGGTGTTGGTTCCCTCACTGCTAATTTATCTCACTTTATAGATTTTTTTCTTCAGCCACATGTCACAGTTTTACGTTCACATATTAAAGACACAACGGCCTTTCTTAATTCTATATCCAAAATCATATGGAAGGACACATATTTCTTTGTGACTTGCGATGTGCAAGCTCTATATTCAAACATCCCACATCAAAAAGGTATCTGGGCAGTCAGGTCCTGTCTAGAGAATAGTAAATTGATATCCGATGATTTGCGTGAATTCATATTGGATTCTATCCAATTCATCCTTACACACAATTATTTTTTATTTAATTGTGAATTTTTTTTGCAGATTCTCGGTACGGCCATGGGGACGAGGTTCGCGCCGAGCTTCGCCAACATATATATGGGCGCCTTCGAGGAGGCGCACATATGGGGGCGGGACTTGGGCGCGGACCTCGTCTTCTATGGCCGTTATATCGATGATTTATTCTTTATTTTTGATGGGAATGTTTCTTCTTTCACAAATCTCACAGCACTCCTTAATGATAATGATTTTAATTTGTTATTTAGTAGCACTATAGATGCTCACTCCATCTCTTTTCTTGATATTACACTCTCTGTTGATGCCAACCGTATCACGACCAGAACTTATAGGAAAACAGTGGACAATTATAACTTTTTACATTTTAATAGTTCACACCATAGATCATGGATTAATAATATTCCATCTGGACAACTACGGCGATTGCGCCGAAACTGTAGTGATATGGCCACTTATGAAAAACAAGCTAAGGAATTAACCACTGCTTTACACCAAAGGGGTTACCCAGTTAGTCTGACAGATGCAGCTTTTAAAGAAATCTCACAAATAAATAGGGATGACCTCTTGCAATATAGGGGTAAGAAATCTTCCTTTGATTCTACCAATCCACATTTTATTACCAAATATAACACTGCATCCACTAAGATTAAGAAGATACTGACCAACAATTTCTCCATCCTTCATGCTGATCCTCTCCTAAAGAAGTGTATCAATGATATTCCCTCAGTCGTGTTTAAGAAATCTTCCAGTTTACAGCAGAGTTTAGCTCCTAGTTTTTTTGTTGATAAAAGACATATTGAACATGTAAATAAAGGTTCCTTACAGTGGCTCCCAGAGAAACCTAAAGGGTGTTTTAAATGTGGTCACAACATCTGTATAACTTGCTCCTTTATCTTAAATAATACACGACAGTTTGAGGCTACCAATACTGCAGAGGGTGAAACCTTCGAAATACAGTCTTTTATTAATTGCAATAGCACATACGTTATATATGTGCTAATATGTAATTGTAATAAGAAATATGTAGGTAGAACTACGAGACCACTTAAAACACGTTTCCTTGAACATAGACGCAACATTCTGAAGGGTATTCTTACACATGGGGTATCCAAACATTTCTCGGAATTCCACTGTAGGAACCCACGGGACTTAAAATTGCTGGGTATTGAAATTATTAGCCCAACATTGAGGGGTGGGGATAGATTTAGGAAACTTTGCGTGAGAGAAAATTATTGGATACACAGGTTAGGGACCCTCGTTCCAGAGGGACTTAATGAACATATTGATATAGATCTATGATCTATCAATATTTTCGTATCACTCACAGCATATAATCCAAGATCTTTACCCTCCCTCTTCTGCTTAATCGTCTAGTGTCCCTTTAGGTTTCGCTTTCATTCGCTCCTTTTTCTCTTCCCTCTCTCTCCTATTTTGTCTTCAATGTATTATATATGGTTATTCTATACCAATTTTTATTTTTCACAATATTTTCATTATTTCATTATTATTTTATATATATATTTTTTTATTTAGAATTTTTTATTTATATATATTTTTTTTTTTTTCTGATAAAAAGATAAAAAGACATGATCATAGTTCAAGACATATATAGATAATTTAATTTATTAATTTCTGTGTATACTTAATGGATTCAATTTATTAATATGACATTATATCATATTAATTGACTAATCAGTTCATATGTCTAAAAATTTGAATTATAAATATTATAGTCGATTTTGATTTATATGTATGGATATTATATTATTAATACATATTTATATCCAACATGAAGCTTTGTCTAGGTATAGAAATGTAATTTTACCATCAAGGATACTATCTCAATGTTTTTCCTTACTTCTGTTGTCTCTCTCTCTGTGTTTATAATTGCTATATATATTTTTATGTATTATTGTTAGTGCTATATCACTCCAAATTTTTATTATTGCCATGAGGTCAGGCTACCAAGTGTCATTATTTTAAGATATAAATTTGAAAACAATGTGCAGTATAATGAAGTTTTTATTATCATTAACATGTTTTGTCTCTATATATTACTGTGGATACTTGCTAAGAATGAATGAAAAATGTGCGCAATTAGATCTAAGGCTGATGACAGCTTTGCACTGTGATTAAAAACACAACACAGGTGCTGTAAGGAAGGGGTATATAACTCTGAATTTAGCCACAGGAGTCATACCTTTGAGAAAGTCACGTGGGTGTGACGAAACGCGTTAGGACTCCTCCCTATTGTTCCCACCTGGGATACCTGCTACACGTTATTCCTCTGGTCTGATATCCAGAGGTCCGAACCGACAAAAAAGCCTTTACTGGTGCCTATGAGACACAGCTAATCTATCTCTGCTGCAGCTTATCGGTCACATCTTTTCCATCTGACCCGGCGGGTTGACGTGAGGTGTTTAAATCCAGCTCGGCTCCTCCTCGCCACAGGACGGGTCTGCCGGTGAGAGCGGTAAGAGGTGATCCTTCGGGCCAGCGCAGTCTGGCGGTCACTATCTGCACTATCTACGGGACGGATTTTCCGGTGAGAGCATCACGAGGTGATCATTGAGGCCAGCGCAGTCTGGCGGTCATTACCAGCACCTTTCCCTCCGCTATTTAATCAAGGACCAGCGGTCTCAACATTACCAGTCAATTTAGCAGCCACATGAGGTGTGCTTAATCCGAACATCAGCTCCTACCTTTACTACATATCAGGTAACATCACGGTGGGACGCCACACGTACCTGTTTTAGTGAACAAGCAATTTATATCACAGTTTTTTTTTTGCACGAACAGTACTTATCATAAGACCAGTTATATACCGTATGGACTTGATGAATTGAGATATCTGTGCGAATTTTATATAGCACCATACAATATTGTGGACTTTAAATTGATTTTATAGTCATTGTATAAAAAATCAATTGCGCAAACAGTGTTTCTCAATGACCATATTTCCCAATTGAGACAAGTCTGAGATATCATTTATGCTACAGTGTTGTGTCCATAACTGGATACATTTTTATGATTTATGTCTTATATGTTTTCTCCTTGGCTTTTTTAAAGCAATATTAATTTGATACTGTGCACAGTATATTTTAAATATAATTTTATTTTGTTATATTAAAACATTTATGTGCATTATTGATTGGGTTTGATTGATTTGACACTCGGTGACCTGTATCCGCATGTGCAATTAATGGATTAATTATGGTTTACTATATGCTCTGTTAATCCCGGGCGCAGCTGTATTATTTTTCTCTTCTTATATTCATATACAAACGTACAGAAGTTTGTTTGCAGCAGCGAACGGGAGACACAGAGGTACGATCAATTTGGATGTACACGTGCATATTTGCATGTGTATATATACACATACATATCCAATTTTTCCTTAAAATTAGCGCCTAGGTATTTCGTTTTTTTTAAATTGGTGACATGGCCAGTACTAGACCTTGTGGATCTGAGGGCGAAAGTTTCGTTTGGGTCCCCACATGATTAAAATATACACAGTGCGCATAACAAAAATACAATGGCATGACTACATGGGGAAAGGGTGTGGCCACATAATGGTACCAATTTATATTACACCACACAGTAGTGTCTGTTATTTACATTACACCCACAATAGTGTCCATTATTCACATTACACCACACAGTAGTACCCCTTATACACTTTAGGCCACACAGTAGAGCCCCTTATACACGTTACGTCACATAGTAGAGCTGTTTATACAAATTACACCACAATAGAGCCGTTTATACATGTTATGCCACAGTAGAGCCGTGTATACGTTACTCTGCAGCTTCTAATGCAGAGAGAGGTACAGTACTGTAGCAGCAGCTGGGGCAGGGAGAGGTGCTGTAGCTGCCGGGGCAGAGAGAGGTGGTGCGGTAGCGGGGCAGGGAGAGGTGCTGCAGCAGCTGGTGCAGAGAGTGGTGTAGCAGGACTGAAGTAACCCTGCTGCAAAGCTACAAGCAGGCATTGAGACATATAAAGAGGACAGCAGAGCCCTGGCACGTGCCAGGTGTCAGTGTCTCCTGCTGTCGCCCCTGGCCTGCCCTGTTCCCTACCTAGTCTCCGAGTCAGTGTGTGCCCCTCTGCTTCTCCTCCTTCTGCTCTGTGGCTGCCTGTACAGCGGGCCGCAGTATAGGAGGTGGGGGGGAGGCAGCAGCGCACCTTCTAAGTTTTCTGGTGCCCGGGGCTTGCGCACCAACAGAGCCATCCTCGCTACACCCCTGACTGTTAGCAGAGGGATGAATTTCTTTTTCTGTAAGCCAAGATCCCAGATGTCAAAGTTAGCAAAAAACAATGCCAGAGGGTATTTTACCAAGTGGACAGTGAATATATTATTAATGAAAATCATGACATTATCCCAACACCCTGGGGTATATTTACTAAGCTCCCGATTTTGACCGATTTGGTGTTTTTTCTTCAAAGTTTCATCTCGGGAATTTACTAAACTCAAATCTCGGGCGTGATTAGGGCATTCGTATTTTTTGGGCCGCCCAAGTTCACAAATACGAATGAATACACCATCGGTCAAACACGGCTGTTTAGGTATAGAACTCGGTCATTTACTATTTATTCGTATTTGTAATTTCCACCGTGAAAGTGCATTTGCGGTCGTAAAAATATACAATTCGTAAAAAAACATGAAAAAAAAGTAGACCTGCTTTTGAGAAGCGTGTTTACATGTGTTCCGACTTCATCATTAATCACACCTGCATTTTTGGCCCTTTAAAGGTGGGCCAGCACATTTGTCAAATCAATCACTTTGAAATGGCTGCTGCCGTGTGTAGCAGTGAATTTGCTGTGGGAATCCTGAGACTGCTCCATGAGGCTACAAGAAACCAGGGCCAGGAAAGTGAACATGGTCAGCAGGATGTACAGGTGCCGCGGAGGCTGCGCAGGCCTCGTTTTTTTAGGGGGCGTTTAAACTAGTGATGAGCGGGTTCGGTTTCTCGGAAACCGAACCCCCCCGAACTTCAGCCTTTTTACACGGGTCCGAGGCAGGTTCGAACCTTCCCGCCTTGCTCAGCTAACCCGAGCGCGCCCGAACGTCATCATCCCGCTGTCGGATTCTATCGCGAGACTCGGATTCTATATAAGGAGCCGCGCGTCGCCGCCATTTTCACACGTGCATTGAGATTGATAGGGATAGGACGTGGCTGGCGTCCTCTCCGTTTATAGAGAAGAGAGTAGAGAGTTAGAGACACTATTTGGTATTTACTAATTTTGGGGAGCATATTAGGACTGGAGTACTACTACTTGCTGATAGTGTGACCATTGACCACCAGTTTAATTAATCCGTTCTCTGCCTGAAAAAAAACGATACACAGTGTGACACAGTCACATACCATCCAAAAAATTCCAATACTGGTCAAGCAATAAGCTTCCACCAGATCTGGAGGGTAACCCGCACCGAGATTAATAAATTATGATGTCAATCACAAAGTTGGAGTGCCTATTGTCATATCTAATTACACCCTATTTTAGGGATTCACCTATATCAATTTATATGTGGGACAAAATTAAGAGGCTCATAAAGGTGCTACCAACTGGTTTAAACACGGATATGGAGTCAAATCCCCATAGGAAGGGGAAAAGGAAAAGAAACCAGATAAATTTAAGGTGCACACATCCAACTATTAATTTATCAATATAATTATTGTTATAGAACATATATATCCACAGCAGCAGTATCAAATATAGGCTAAAGTGCTCAATTACCAAAAATAGTATAGAGGTTTATTATGTAATTCATTTATCTGGGACTCAATTGTCCTTTATTGAAATTAGAGCGAAATATTAAAATACATAGAGTAAGAAGCAGAGAATAGAAAGTGACAGAAATAGAATATATGTGAATAAAGATTTAAAAAACAAAGCTAATGTGTTCGTCCCTTATTATATTTTCCTATGTTTATTTTACTTGTGCATTTACATACATATATTTATGCAGCACTGTATCAGTGCTATCCTTATATGAGACCTACAGTTTTCATATTCATTAGAGCCTGTTATGCTGCAGTAGAGGGAAACTATGCTGTATTGCTTTAAAGTTACAAGCTGTTGCAACAAATTGTAGCCAAGTTTCTCTCCACTCCTGCCTGTAAGGCTGTAATAATAATAACTTGATTGTAATGTTACACGTGGAGGGATGTAACAATGTTGCTAAATGTACAACTTTTGCCTGAAACTCTAGAGTGTCATATGGTATAAGGAATGCTGGTATGACATTATATGCATAAACCCAGTGTTTGAGAAAAACAATGGGGATAAGCCTGGGTAAACAGTTTCACTGCCCTATATTAGAGGCTGTCTGCTTCATAGAGCTTAAGAATCTCTGAACCCAGTTGCTGCTGTTAATAATGCATAAATAAATGTGCTAGAGAGGTGGATTTAATATATTTCAATATGATGTTAATCCACACTATTTTCCACCTTGTGTATAAGTTTGTATTAGCAGCAGTCGTTGCTGGTACTTAGCAATATTAACTTGTGTCCATGCAGGACATATTAATAGCACTTAAATATTGCTCTTTAAACTCAAGTAACTTGTATTTTATATATAGTGGGTATCAGAGGATCATGCCCCTGTTTGCCGACTAACTGCAGTACACATATAATAGCCCTAGATGTCCACTGGGTACAGAGAAATTCTTGTATCTGGCATAAACCCAGTTATTTCTCTTATTTGATATAAGTGTCAGCTTTCCCACAGCATTCACATGAAATTTCAGGCAAGTATAAAGACAATTAAAAAACTCCTCTCTACGAGCAGGTTTGGCTCCTGACACTGCACTATAGGTCTCACATGTATGTTGTTTATCAACTGCACTTTTTAAACATTGTTATTAAAACGGGAGCACATAGCTGAAGCCTATGCGCATTTCACTCTTAAAGAGCTTCCTCAGGGCACTATACCATATCTGTGCTCAGCCTCAGTGTGCTGCATCATCATATGTAATACTGTATATCTGACTGTGCTGAGTGCTCACTGCTCACACAGCTTAATTGTGGGGGAGACTGGGGAGCAGTTAGAGCAGGAGTACATATTTAGCTACTTCTGTGTCGGCAGTCGCTGGTCCATCCATAATTGTATACCACCAACCCGTGGTTTTTTTTTCTATCTTCTTGATACTAGTAGCTTACTTTAGGAGTCTGCAGTGCTGACAGACAGTGTCCAGCAGGTCCGTCATTACATAATATATATATACCTGTCCGGCTGCAGTACTAGTGTGATATATATATATATTTTATTTTTATCTCATTATCATCCAGTCTATATTAGCAGCAGACACAGTACGGTAGTCCACGGCTGTAGCTACCTCTGTGTCGGCAGTCGCTGGTCCATCCATAATTGTATACCACCTACCCGTGGTTTTTTTTTCTATCTTCTTGATACTAGTAGCTTACTTTAGGAGTCTGCAGTGCTGACATTCAGTGTCCAGCAGGTCCGTCATTACATAATATATATATACCTGTCCGGCTGCAGTACTAGTGTGATATATATATATATTTTATTTTTATCTCATTATCATCCAGTCTATATTAGCAGCAGACACAGTACGGTAGTCCACGGCTGTAGCTACCTCTGTGTCGGCAGTCGCTCGTCCATCCATAAGTATACTAGTATCCATCCATCTCCATTGTTTACCTGAGGTGCCTTTTAGTTGTGCCTATTAAAATATGGAGAACAAAAATGTTGAGGTTCCAAAAATAGGGAAAGATCAAGATCGACTTCCACCTCGTGCTGAAGCTGCTGCCACTAGTCATGGCCGAGACGATGAAATGCCAGCAACGTCGTCTGCCAAGGCCGATGCCCAATGTCATAGTACAGAGCATGTAAAATCCAAAACACCAAATATCAGTAAAAAAAGGACTCAAAAATCTAAAATTAAATTGTCGGAGGAGAAGCGTAAACTTGCCAATATGCCATTTACCACACGGAGTGGCAAGGAACGGCTGAGGCCCTGGCCTATGTTCATGGCTAGTGGTTCAGCTTCACATGAGGATGGAAGCACTCAGCCTCTCGCTAGAAAAAAGAAAAGACTCAAGCTGGCAAATGCACAGCAAAGATCTGTGCGTTCTTCGAAATCCCAAATCCACAAGGAGAGTCCAATTGTGTCGGTTGCGATGCCTGACCTTCCCAACACTGGACGTGAAGAGCATGCACCTTCCACCATTTGCACGCCCCCTGCAAGTGCTGGAAGAAGCACCCGCAGTCCAGTTCCTGATAGTCAGATTGAAGATGTCAGTGTTGAAGTACACCAGGATGAGGAGGCTATGGGTGTTGCTGGCGCTGGGGAGGAAATTGACAAGGAGGATTCTGATGGTGAGGTGGTTTGTTTAAGTCAGGCACCCGGGGAGACACCTGTTGTCCGTGGGAGGAATAGGGCCATTGACATGCCTGGTGAAAATACCAAAAAAATCAGCTCTTCGGTGTGGAAGTATTTCAACAGAAATGCGGACAACATTTGTCAAGCCGTGTGTTGCCTTTGTCAAGCTGTAATAAGTAGGGGTAAGGACGTTAACCACCTCGGAACATCCTCCCTTATACGTCACCTGCAGCGCATTCATAATAAGTCAGTGACAAGTTCAAAAACTTTGGGCGACAGCGGAAGCAGTCCACTGACCAGTAAATCCCTTCCTCTTGTAACCAAGCTCACGCAAACCACCCCACCAACTCCCTCAGTGTCAATTTCCTCCTTCCCCAGGAATGCCAATAGTCCTGCAGGCCATGTCACTGGCAATTCTGACGAGTCCTCTCCTGCCTGGGATTCCTCCGATGCATCCTTGCGTGTAACGCCTACTGCTGCTGGCGCTGCTGTTGTTGCTGCTGGGAGTCGATGGTCATCCCAGAGGGGAAGTCGTAAGACCACTTTTACTACTTCCACCAAGCAATTGACTGTCCAACAGTCCTTTGCGAGGAAGATGAAATATCACAGCAGTCATCCTGCTGCAAAGCGGATAACTGAGGCCTTGGCATCCTGGGCGGTGAGAAACGTGGTTCCGGTATCCATCATTACTGCAGAGGCAACTAGAAACTTGTTGGAGGTACTGTGTCCCCGGTACCAAATACCATCTAGGTTCCATTTCTCTAGGCAGGCGATACCAAAAATGTACACAGACCTCAGAAAAAGACTCACCAGTGTCCTAAAAAATGCAGCTGTACCCAATGTCCACTTAACCACGGACATGTGGACAAGTGGAGCAGGGCAGGGTCAGGACTATATGACTGTGACAGCCCACTGGGTAGATGTATGGACTCCCGCCGCAAGAACAGCAGCGGCGGCACCAGTAGCAGCATCTCGCAAACGCCAACTCTTTCCTAGGCAGGCTACGCTTTGTATCACCGGTTTCCAGAATACGCACACAGCTGAAAACCTCTTACGGCAACTGAGGAAGATCATCGCGGAATGGCTTACCCCAATTGGACTCTCCTGTGGATTTGTGGCATCGGACAACGCCAGCAATATTGTGTGTGCATTAAATATGGGCAAATTCCAGCACGTCCCATGTTTTGCACATACCTTGAATTTGGTGGTGCAGAATTATTTAAAAAACGAGAGGGGCGTGCAAGAGATGCTGTCGGTGGCCAGAAGAATTGCGGGACACTTTCGGCGTACAGGCACCACGTACAGAAGACTGGAGCACCACCAAAAACGCCTGAACCTGCCCTGCCATCATCTGAAGCAAGAAGTGGTAACGAGGTGGAATTCAACCCTATATATGCTTCAGAGGTTGGAGGAGCAGCAAAAGGCCATTCAAGCCTATACAATTGAGCACGATATAGGAGGTGGAATGCACCTGTCTCAAGCGCAGTGGAGAATGATTTCAACGTTGTGCAAGGTTCTGCTGCCCTTTGAACTTGCCACACGTGAAGTCAGTTCAGACACTGCCAGCCTGAGTCAGGTCATTCCCCTCATCAGGCTTTTGCAGAAGAAGCTGGAGACATTGAAGGAGGAGCTAACACAGAGCGATTCCGCTAGGCATGTGGGACTTGTGGATGGAGCCCTTAATTCGCTTAACAAGGATTCATGGGTGGTCAATCTGTTGAAATCAGAGCACTACATTTTGGCCACCGTGCTCGATCCTAGATTTAAAACCTACCTTGGATCTCTCTTTCCGGCAGACACAAGTCTGCTGGGGTTCAAAGACCTGCTGGTGAGAAAATTGTCAAGTCAAGCGGAACACGACCTGTCAACATCTCCTCCTTCACATTCTCCCGCAACTGGGGGTGCGAGGAAAAGGCTCAGAATTCCGAGCCCACCCGCTGGCGGTGATGCAGGGCAGTCTGGAGCGACTGCTGATGCTGACATCTGGTCCAGACTGAAGGACCTGCCAACGATTACGGACATGTCGTCTACTGGCACTGCATATGATTCTCTCCCCATTGAAAGAATGGTGGAGGATTATATGAGTGACCGCATCCAAGTAGGCACGTCAGACAGTCCGTACTTATACTGGCAGGAAAAAGAGGCAATTTGGAGGCCCTTGCACAAACTGGCTTTATTCTACCTAAGTTGCCCTCCCACAAGTGTGTACTCCGAAAGAGTGTTTAGTGCCGCCGCTCACCTTGTCAGCAATCGGCGTACGAGGTTACTTCCAGAAAATGTGGAGAAGATGATGTTCATTAAAATTAATTATAATCAATTCCTCCGTGGAGACATTGACCAGCAGCAATTGCCTCCACAAAGTACACAGGGAGCTGAGATGGTGGATTCCAGTGGGGACGAATTGATAATCTGTGAGGAGGGGGATGTACACGGTGATATATCGGAGGATGACGTGTGGCAGACCCTGTCACTGAAATGATGGGTTGGTTAAAGTGTGCATGTCCTGTTTATACAACATAAGGGTGGGTGGGAGGGCCCAAGGACAATTCCATCTTGCACCTCTTTTTTCTTTAATTTTTCTTTGCGTCATGTGCTGTTTGGGGAGTATTTTTTTGAAGGGCCATCCTGCGTGACACTGCAGTGCCACTCCTAGATGGGCCAGGTGTTTGTGTCGGCCACTAGGGTCGCTTAGCTTACTCACACAGCTACCTCATTGCGCCTCTTTTTTTCTTTGCGTCATGTGCTGTTTGGGGAGTGTTTTTTGGAAGGGCCATCCTGCGTGACACTGCAGTGCCACTCCTAGATGGGCCAGGTGTTTGTGTCGGCCACTAGGGTCGCTTAGCTTACTCACACAGCTACCTCATTGCGCCTCTTTTTTTCTTTGCGTCATGTGCTGTTTGGGGAGTGTTTTTTGGAAGTGCCATCCTGCGTGACACTGCAGTGCCACTCCTAGATGGGCCAGGTGTTTGTGTCGGCCACTAGGGTCGCTTAGCTTACTCACACAGCTACCTCATTGCGCCTCTTTTTTTCTTTGCATCATGTGCTGTTTGGGGAGTGTTTTTTGGAAGGGCCATCCTGCGTGACACTGCAGTGCCACTCCTAGATGGGCCAGGTGTTTGTGTCGGCCACTAGGGTCGCTTAGCTTACTCACACAGCTACCTCATTGCGCCTCTTTTTTTCTTTGCGTCATGTGCTGTTTGGGGAGTGTTTTTTAGAAGGGCCATCCTGCGTGACACTGCAGTGCCACTCCTAGATGGGCCAGGTGTTTGTGTCGGCCACTTGGGTCGCTTAGCTTAGTCATCCAGCGACCTCGGTGCAAATTTTAGGACTAAAAATAATATTGTGAGGTGTGAGGTGTTCAGAATAGACTGAAAATGAGTGGAAATTATTGTTTTTGAGGTTAATAATACTTTGGGATCAAAATGACCCCCAAATTCTATGATTTAAGCTGTTTTTTAGGGTTTTTTGAAAAAAACACCCGAATCCAAAACACACCCGAATCCGACAAAAAAAATTCGGTGAGGTTTTGCCAAAACGCGGTCGAACCCAAAACACTACCGCGGAACCGAACCCAAAACCAAAACACAAAACCCGAAAAATTTCAAGTGCACATCTCTAGTTTAAACTTAAACGCATTGGCCGATGACCAGGTCATACAAATAAAGCCATCTATGAAATAATTTACAACTTACAAAATGGACCAAGCCAAAAAATACTATATACAAAACCATAACTACCTAACACCTCACTATACAAACACAAAATCATTAAAAAACAAACACAAATAGCTAATCAATTTTTAACATAAATATATATTAACAATACAATAACATTTAAAAAATACTAATTAGGCACAAACACATATGCAGATATAACAAATTAAAAAAAAAACACTCACCATCATGCCTAGGACGATCCGAATCCCGCACATTAGTCGCACATTAGTCGCACCAACAACTTCATACGGAATAAGGGTCCGCACAGGTTCCTCCCTCTCCCGATAAGACGCTATAAAGGGATGGCCACCCCTTGTTTGCCTGGCTGACTTAGCCTCCTTTGCTATCTTTGCCTTGACACGGCGCTTGTTGTCGTAGAGTCTCTTCCGACACGTGTCCTCGGTCCTCTTCACCACATCCTCACTGTTTACTGCCGCTACTACCTTCCCCCACAGAACAGTTTTCCTGCGCGAAGGCACCTTGGCCGCATCATGCCCAAACAGCTGACATGATGGCGCATCAACTCATGCACCAAAGCCATATTTTCCGCATAGCTAAATTTAACATTTCTGCCCGTCTTGGTAGTGGTGCGTGGCTGCGGAGCAACACCACCATCACTGTCACTATCACTCGAGGCCACAGCAGCAACCTCACCCTCCTCCACCTCACTAACCTCCTCCCCCACACTCACCTCCTCCACCTCACTCACCTCCTCCCTCTCACTCACCTCTGACTGGGACATAATAATGACAAACAACAAATAACACTAATAAAAAAAAACACAACACAAAACACACTCCTCCACTACCACTACACACAACACACCAACCAACCATACACACACACACACACACACACACACACACACACACACACACACACACACACACACACACACTCACTCACAAACAATGACAATAGACTGTAATTAAAATGCACAAACACTAAAAATGACACAAACTTTAAAGAGACTACACAACAATTATCACAAGACTACTTACACACACAATACAGCACTCAACAATCGCAATAAAACTCCAAAACCGACCAACAAATCACCAACTCCAAAACACCAACTTCCTCTCACCTCTCCACTAGCTAAACCCACGAGGTGCGGCTGGTTGGGGGCGTTTTTATACTAATGAGCACAGACACTCACGCACGAGTGACGAAAACGAAAGTTAGAAAATAACGCGGCCGGGAAGGGTCAAAAACACTGCCGTGAAAAATTAATTTACGAATCTGTAAAAATACACCAAAATACGACCGCAAATACAAGATTCGGCTGCGTTCACATTAAAAACTATACGAATGACATCGACATCAAAAAATACGAAAACACAAAATACAAAAGCTTAGTTAAAGAGTCGTAAAAACACAAAAAAGTTGCAAATTAACACTACCGATGTCAGTCGTGTTTAAACTTCCACCAAATTCTGAACATTACGAATCTTAGTAAATATACCCCCCTGTTTCATTTTCAACCATATATTGATTTTGGGATATAGAAGCCCTATAAATCATACTAAAATGTACTTCTTGAAGTGCGGTTCAGTGTACGCACTTTATAGTAGAGTCGAAATGGAGTAGCAAACAGTCAGAAGTACAGTTATCTATTATTTTTAGTGACTGTAACTTCAGCAATTGTACATAAATATGGGGGTTATTCAGAGTTGTTAGCAAACCCAAAAAAGTGTGTGTTGTGCATAAAGATAAGTAATATAGTAGACGTTGTAATATGGGGGCTGTGTGAAATGCAATGTGGTACTGAGTGTAATATTGGGGGGGAGGGGCAGCTGTGTGTAATGTAATATAATATAATATGGTGATGTGTGTATTGGCTGTAATATGGGGAGGGGGGCTGTGTGAAATGTAATGTAATGTGCTACTGGGTGTAATATTTTGGTTGGGCTGTGTATAATGTAATGTAATATGGTGCTGTGTGTACTGGGTGTAATATGGGGAAGGGGGGCTGTGTGAAATGTAATGTAATGTGCTAATTGGTGTAATATTTGGGGGGCTGTGTATAATGTAATGTAATATGGTGCTGTGTGTACTACGTGTAATATGAGGGAAGGAGGTTGTGTGAAATGTAATGTAATGTGATACTGAGTGTAAATGGGGGGCGGTGTAGGCTGTGTACAATGTAATGTAATATGGTGCTGTGTCCCAGCCGTAATTAGGGTAGGGCAGACGGTGCCTTGCAAACCGCGCACTTTTTGTGCTGGTGCACCATCTACTCTTACCCCTATTGGCTGGCTCTGTCTGCATTGCTGTCGACAGTTGCAGCGCTGCCTGCTATGTATATTAGAGCAGGCATCGCAGGGCACCCTGATTGTCACTCCCCATGTGGAGCACGGTGCAGCAGGAGACACGGGGGGTCATTCCGAGTTGATCGCTCGCTAGCAGTTTTTAGCAGCCATGCAAACGCTATGCCACCGCCCACTGGGGAGTGTATTTTAGCTTAGCAGAAGTGCGAACGCATGTGCAGCCGAGCTCTGCAAAAACATTTTGTGCAGTTTCAGAGTAGCTCTGAACCTACTCAGCGCTTGTGATCACTTCAGCCTATTCTTGTCTGGATTTGACGTCATACACCCGCCCAGCCACGCCTGCATTTTTTCAGACACGCCTGTGTTTTTGTAAACACTCCCTGAAAATGGTCAGTTGACACCCAGAAACGCCCCTTCTTGCGGCCGTCAGCTAGAACCTGAGCACAACCACAAAGGGCTTTGTACCCGTACGCCGCACGTGCGCATTGCGGGCCATACACATGCGCATAAATGCCATTTTTTCACCTGATCGCTGCGCTGCGGAAAACGGCAGCGAGCGATCAACTCGGAATGACCCCCGTGGAGCGGTGGATCACAGAGCTGCTCGCAGAGGATGAGACATGGACCTGTGAGTCATGCCGAAGCACTGTTGTCTACCATACCAGTGGTATGGTGCATAGTCATGCATTATAGTTACTATAAATAGGGATAAAATGCAATGGCTGACAGCAGCATCAGTCAGAAATTTTAGTCAAATCATCATGCATAGGAGACCACAAATAGGTTGAACTCGATGGACAATTGTCTTTTTTCAACCTCAGATACTATGTTACTATGTTACTATGTAAGTAACACACACACACACACACACACACACACACACACACACACACACACACACACACACACACACACACACACACACACACACACACACACACACTTTCTCTCTTTTGGGTAAACTAAGAAAGAAAGAAAAGACTCTTTGTGGGCACACTCTTTGAAAGTCAAAAGAAGGCTGAGATATGTGTCAATTAATACCAAATTATTTATTAATAAATTATTTAAAAAATTTGACATTTGATGTATCCTAAACAAACTAATGAAAAAACAGATAATTTACATACAGTTTATATATATATGTATATGTACAGTGTGGCTCCAGCTGCTGCCTGCCGTGGTTGTTGCCGGGGTGGGTGAGGAACTGCCAGGGAAAGGGGGAACAAAGGTGCTGCCTCTACAAATATATATATATATATATATATATATATATATATATACATAGAAACATAGAAACATAGAATTTGACGGCAGATAAGAACCACTTGGCCCATCTAGTCTGCCCCTTTTTTATTTTATCCTTTAGGCAATCTCAACCCTTTTTTAACCTTGATTCTTTGTAAGGATATTCATATGCCTGTCCCAAGCATGTTTAAATTGCCCTACAGTCTTAGCCTCTACCACCTCTGATGGGAGGCTATTCCACTTATCCACTACCCTTTCTGTGAAGTAATTTTTCCTTAAATTTCCCCTGAACCTCCCCCCCTCCAGTTTCAATGTATGCCCTCGAGTTCTAATACTTCTTTTCCTTTGAAGAATGTTTCCCTCCTGAACTTTGTTAAGACCCTTTATATATTTGAAAGTTTCTATCATGTCTCCCCTTTCCCTTCTCTCCTCCAAACTATACATGTTAAGATCTTTTAGCCTTTCCGGGTAAGTTTTGTGATGTAGGAAATTACCATTTTAGTTGCCCTTCTTTGTACACTCTCTAATGTATTTATAAAAAATATGGAACGCTTCGCGAATTTGTGTGTCATCCTTATATATACTGCTCAAAAAAATAAAGGGAACACTTAAACAACACATTGTAACTCCAAGTCAATCACACTTCTGTGAAATCAAACTGACCACTTAGGAAGCAACACTGATTGACAATCAATTTCACATGCTGTTGTGCAAATGGAATAGACAGCAGGTGGAAATTATAGGCAATTAGCAAGACACCCCCAATAAAGGAGATGTTCTGCAGGTGGTGACCACAGACCACTTCTCAGCTCCTATGCTTTCTGGCTGATGTTTTGGTCACTTTTGAAAGCTGGCGGTGCTTTCACTCTAGTGGTAGCATGAGTCGGAGTCTACAACCCACACAAGTGGCTCAGGTAGTGCAGCTCATCCAGGATGGCACATCAATGCGAGCTGTGGCAAGAAGGTTTGCTGTGTCTGTCAGCGTAGTGTCCAGAGCATGGAGGCGCTACCAGGAGACAGGCCAGTACATCAGGAGACGTGGAGGAGGCCGTAGGAGGGCAACAACCCAGCAGCAGGACCGCTACCTCCACCTTTGTGCAAGGAGGAACAGGAGGAGCACTGCCAGAGCCCTGCAAAATGACCTCCAGCAAGCCACAAATGTGCATGTGTCTACTCAAACGATCAGAAACAGACTCCATGAGGGTGGTATGAGGGCCCGACCCCGACGTCCACAGGTGGGGGTTGTGCTTACAGCCCAACACCGTGCAGGACGTTTGGCATTTGCCAGAGAACACCAAGATTGGCAAATTTTGCCAATGGCGCCCTGTGCTCTTCACAGATGAAAGCAGGTTCTCACTGAGCACATGTGACAGACGTGACAGAGTCTGGAGATGCCAAGGAAAACGTTCTGCTGCCTGCAACATCCTCCAGCATGACTGGTTTGGCAGTGGGTCAGTAATGGTGTGGGGTGGCATTTCTTTGGGGGGCCGCACAGCCCTCCATGTGCTGGCCAGAGGTAGCCTGACTGCCATTAGGTACCGAGATGAGATCCTCAGACCCCTTGTGAGACCATATGCTGGTGCGGTTGGCCCTGGGTTCCTCCTAATGCAAGACAATGCTAGACCTCATGTGGCTGGAGTGTGTCAGCAGTTCCTGCAAGACGAAGGCATTGATGCTATGGACTGGCCCGCCCGTTCCCCAGACCTGAATCCAATTGAGCACATCTGGGACATCATGTCTCGCTCCATCCACCAATGCCACGTTGCTCCACAGACAGTCCAGGAGTTGGCGGATGCTTTAGTCCAGGTCTGGGAGGAGATCCCTCAGGAGACCATCCGCCACCTCATCAGGAGCATGCCCAGGCGTTGTAGGGAGGTCATACAAGCACGTGGAGGCCACACACACTACTGAGCCTCATTTTGACTTGTTTTAAGGACATTACATCAATGTTGGATCAGCCTGTAGAGTGTTTTTCAACTTTAATTTTGAGTGTGACTCCAAATCCAGACCTCCATGGGTTAATAAATTTGATTTCCATTGATAATTTTTGTGTGATTTTGTTGTCAGCACATTCAACTATGTAAAGAACAAAGTATTTAATAAAAATATTTCATTCATTCAGATCTAGGATGTGTTATTTTAGTGTTCCCTTTATTTTTTTGAGCAGTGTATATATATAATAAGAATTTACTTACCGATAATTCTATTTCTCGTAGTCCGTAGTGGATGCTGGGGACTCCGTAAGGACCATGGGGAATAGCGGCTCCGCAGGAGACTGGGCACAAAAGTAAAGCTTTAGAACTACCTGGTGTGCACTGGCTCCTCCCCCTATGACCCTCCTCCAAGCCTCAGTTAGGATACTGTGCCCGGACGAGCGTACACAATAAGGAAGGATTTTGAATCCCGGGTAAGACTCATACCAGCCACACCAATCACACCATATAACTTGTGATCTAAACCCAGTTAACAGCATGATAACAGAGGAGCCTCTAGAAAAGATGGCTCACTACAGCAATAACCCGATTTTTTGGTAACAATAACTATGTACCAGTATTGCAGACAATCCGCACTTGGGATGGGCGCCCAGCATCCACTACGGACTACGAGAAATAGAATTATCGGTAAGTAAATTCTTATTTTCTCTGACGTCCTAGTGGATGCTGGGGACTCCGTAAGGACCATGGGGATTATACCAAAGCTCCCAAACGGGCGGGAGAGTGCGGATGACTCTGCAGCACCAAATGAGAGAGCTCCAGGTCCTCCTCAGCCAGGGTATCAAATTTGTAGAATTTTACAAACGTATTTGCTCCTGACCAAGTAGCTGCTCGGCAAAGTTGTAAAGCCGAGACCCCTCGGGCAGCCGCCCAAGATGAGCCCACCTTCCTTGTGGAATGGGCTTTTACAGATTTTGGCTGTGGCAGGCCTGCCACAGAATGTGCAAGCTGAATTGTACTACAAATCCAACGAGCAATAGTCTGCTTAGAAGCAGGAGCACCCAGCTTGTTGGGTGCATACAGAATAAACAACGAGTCAGATTTTCTGACTCCAGCCATCCTGGAAACCTATATTTCCAGGGCTCTGACAACGTCTAGCAACTTGGAGTCCTCCAAGTCCCTAGTAGCCGCAGGCACCACAATAGGTTGATTCAGGTGAAACGCTGAAAACCACCTTAGGGAGAAACTGAGGACAAGTCCTCAATTCCGCCCTGTCCGAATGGAAAAACAGATGAGGGCTTTTACAGGATAAAGCCGCCAATTCTGAACACGCACCTGGCCCAGGCCAGGGCCAACAGCATGACCACTTTCCATGTGAGATATTTTAACTCCACATATTTAATTGGTTCAAACCAATGTGACTTTTGGAACCCAAAAACTACATTTAGATCCCAAGGTGCCACTGGAGGCACAAAAGGAGGCTGTATATACAGTACCCCTTTCACAAACGTCTGAACTTCAGGGACTGAAGCTAGTTCTTTTTGGAAGAAAATTGACAGGGCCGAAATTTGAACCTTAATGGACCCCCATTTCAGGCCCATAGACACTCCTGTTTTCAGGAAATGTAGGAATCGACCTAGTTGAAAATTCCTCCGTCGGGGCCTTACTGGCCTCGCACCACGCAACATATTTTCGCCAAATGCGGTGATAATGTTTTGCTGTTATATCTTTCCTGGCTTTGATCAGGATAGGAATGACTTCATCCGGAATGCCTTTCTCCTTCAGGATCCGGCGTTCAACCGCCATGCCGTCAAACGCAGCCGCGGTAAATCTTGGAACAGACAGGGTCCTTGCTGGAGCAGGTCCCTTCTTAGAGGTAGAGGCCACGGATCCTCCGTGAGCATCTCTTGAAGTTCCGGTTACCAAGTCCTTCTTGGCCAATCCGGAGCCACGAATATAGTGCTTACTCCTCTCCATTTTATAATTCTCAGTACCTTGGGTATGAGAGGCAGAGGAGGGAACACATACACTGACTGGTACACCCACTGTGTTACCAGAGCGTCTACAGCTATTGCCTGAGGGTCCCTTGACCTGGCGCAATACTTGTCGAGTTTTATAAACATGTGGAAGACTTCTGGGTGAAGTCCCCACTCTCCCGGGTGGAGGTCGTGTCTGCTGAGGAAGTCTGCTTCCCAGTTGTCCACTCCCGGAATGAATACTGCTGACAGTGCTATCACATGATTTTCCACCCAGCGAAGAATCCTTGCAGCTTCTGCCATTGCCCTCCTGCTTCTTGTGTCACCCTGTCTGTTTACGTGGGTGACTGCCGTGATGTTGTCCGAATGGATCAACTCCGGGTGACCTTGAAGCCGAGGTCTTGCTGAGCTTAGAGCATTGTAAATGGCCCTTAGCTTCAGGATATTTATGTGAAGTGATGTCTCCAGGCTTGACCATAAGCTCTGGAAATTCCTTCCCTGTGTGACTGCTCCCCAGCCTCGCAGGCTGGCATCCGTGGTCACCAGGACCCAGTCCTGAATGTGCGGCCCTCTAGAAGATGAGCACTCTGCAACCACCACAGGAGAGACACCCTTGTGCTTGGTGACAGGGTTATCCGCTGATGCATCTGAAGATGCGACCCGGACCATTTGTCCAGCAGGTCCCACTGGAAAGTTCTTGCGTGGAATCTGCCGAATGGGATTGCTTCGTAGGAAGCCACCATTTTTCCCAGAATCATTTCATTGATGTACTGAGACTTGGCTCGGTTATAGGAGGTTCCCGACTAGCTCGGATAACTCCCTGACTTTCTCCTCCGGGAGAAACACCTTTTTCTGGACTGTGTCCAGGATCATCCCTAGGAACAGAAGACGAGTCGTCGGAATCAGCTGCGATTTTGGAATATTGAGAATCCAATCGTGCTGCCGCAACACTACCTGAGATAGTGCTACACCGACCTCCAACTGTTCCCTGGATCTTACCCTTATCAGGGAATCGTCCAAGTAAGGGATAACTAAAATTCCCTTCCGTCGAAGGAGTATCATCATTTCGGCCATTACCTTGGTAAAGACCCGGGGTGCCGTGGACCATCCATACGGCAGCGTCTGAAACTGATAGTGACAGTTCTGTACCATAAACCTGAGGTACCCTTGGTGAGAAGGGTAAATTGGGACATGAAGGTAAGCATCCTTGATGTCCCGAGACATCATGTAGTCCCCTTCTTCCAGGTTCGCAATCACTGCTCTGAGTGACTCAATCTTGAATTTGAACCTCCGTATGTAAGTGTTCAAGATTTTAGATTTAGAATCGGTCTCACCGAGCCGTCCGGCTTCGGTACCACAACAGTGTGGAATAATACCCCGTTCCCTGTTGCAGGAGGGGTACCTTGATTATCACCTGCTGGGAATACAGCTTGTGAATGGCTTCCAAAACTGCCTCCCTGTCAGAAGGAGACATCGGTAAAGCCGACTTTAGGAAACGGCGAGGGGGAGACGTCTCGAATTCCAATTTGTACCCCTGAGATATCACCTGAAGGATCCAGGGATCTACTTGCGAGTGAGCCCACTGCGCGCTGAAATTCATTGAGACGGTCCCCCACCGTGCCTGATTCTGCTTGTAAAGCCCCAGCGTCATACTGAGGGCTTGGCAGAGGCGGGAGAGGGTTTCTGTTCCTGGGAACTGGCTGATTTCTGCAGCCTTCTTCCTCTCCCTCTGTCACGGGGCAGAAATGAGGAACCTTTTGCCCGCTTGCCCACGAAAAGACTGCGCCTGATAATACGGCGTCTTCTTATGTTGAGAGGCGACCTGGGGTACAAACGTGGATTTCCCAGCTGTTGCCGTGGCCACCAGGTCTGAAAGACCGACCCCAAATAACTCCTCCCCTTAATAAGGCAATACTTCCAAATGCCGTTTGGAATCCGCATCACCTGACCACTGTCGTGTCCATAACCCTCTACTGGCAGAAATGGACAACGCACTTAGACTTGATGCCAGTCGGCAAATATTCCGCTGTGCATCACGCATATATAGAAATGCATCTTTTAAATGCTCTATAGGCAATAATATACTGTCCCTATCTAGGGTATCAATATTTTCAGTCAGGGAATCCGACCACGCCAACCCAGCACTGCACATCCAGGCTGAGGCGATTGCTGGTCGCAGTATAACACCAGTATGTGTGTAAATACATTTTAGGATACCCTCCTGCTTTCTATCAGCAGGATCCTTAAGGGCGGCCATCTCAGGAGAGGGTAGAGCCCTTGTTCTTACAAGCGTGTGAGCGCTTTATCTACCCTAGGGGGTGTTTCCCAACGCACCCTAACCTCTGGCGGGAAAGGATATAATGCCAATAAAATTTTAGAAATTATCAGTTGTTATCGGGGGAAACCCACGCATCATCACACACCTCATTTAATTTCTCAGATTCAGGAAAACTACAGGTAGTTTTTCCTCACCGAACATAATACCCGTTTTTGGTGGTACTCGTATTATCAGAAATGTGTAAAACATTTTTCATTGCCTCAATCATGTAACGTGTGGCCCTACTGGAAGTCACATTTGTCTCTTCACCGTCGACACTGGAGTCAGTATCCGTGTCGGCGTCTATATCTGCCATCTGAGGTAACGGGCGTTTTAGAGCCCCTGACGGCCTATGAGACGTCTGGACAGGCACAAGCTGAGTAGCCGGCTGTCTTATGTCAACCACTGTCTTTTATACAGAGCTGACACTGTTACGTAATTCCTTCCAACAGTTCATCCACTCAGGTGTCGACCCCCTAGGGGGTGACATCACTATTACAGGCAATCTGCTCCGTCTCCACATCATTTTTCTCCTCATACATGTCGACACAAACGTACCGACACACAGCACACACACAGGGAATGCTCTGATAGAGGACAGGACCCCACTAGCCCTTTGGGGAGACAGAGGGAGAGTTTGCCAGCACACACCAGAGCGCTATATATATACAGGGATAACCTTATATAAGTGTTTTTCCCCTTATAGCTGCTGTATTTTTAATACTGCGCGTAATTAGTGCCCCCCTCTCTTTTTTAACCCTTTCTGTAGTGTAGTGACTGCAGGGGAGAGCCAGGGAGCTTCCCTCCAACGGAGCTGTGAGGGAAAATGGCGCCAGTGTGCTGAGGAGATAGGCTCCGCCCCCTTCTCGGCGGCCTTATCTCCCGTTTTTCTGTGTATTCTGGCAGGGGTTAAATTCATCCATATAGCCCAGGAGCTATATGTGATGCATTTTTTTTTGCCATCCAAGGTGTTTTTATTGCGTCTCAGGGCCCCCCCCCCCAGCGCCCTGCACCCTCAGTGACCGGAGTGTGAAGTGTGCTGAGAGCAATGGCGCACAGCTGCAGTGCTGTGCGCTACCTTGTTGAAGACAGGACGTCTTCTGCCGCCGATTTTCCGGACCTCTTCTGTCTTCTGGCTCTGTAAGGGGGCCGGCGGCGCGGCTCTGGGACCTATCCATGGCTGGGCCTGTGATCGGTCCCTCTGGAGCTAATGTCCAGTAGCCTAAGAAGCCCAATCCACTCTGCACGCAGGTGAGTTCGCTTCTTCTCCCCTTAGTCCCTCGATGCAGTGAGCCTGTTGCCAGCAGGTCTCACTGAACATAAAAAACCTAAAACTAAACTTTTCACTAAGCAGCTCAGGAGAGCCACCTAGTGTGCACCCTTCTCGTTCGGGCACAAAAATCTAACTGAGGCTTGGAGGAGGGTCATAGGGGGAGGAGCCAGTGCTCACCAGGTAGTTCTAAAGCTTTACTTTTGTGCCCAGTCTCCTGCGGAGCCGCTATTCCCCATGGTCCTTACGGAGTCCCCAGCATCCACTAGGACGTCAGAGAAATATATATATATATATATATATATATATATATATATCTAATGTCCCTCTAGAATAATGAGGGGAAATTGTATGGACCAGATATTGTGCAAATAATAAATTAAGACCCACAATGGGTCAAAATCATAGGAGTGCACGGATATGATTAGGGGTTAAATACAGGAAATAGCTGATCTTAAACGAGAGATTGTTAGCTGATTTTAGGGGATCAACATAATATGCCAAAAAACATGGATGTTGGGATAGTTGTTTGCTGTCAAAAGGAACTGGAAGAGATGGAAAATTTCCAGAAAAGTGAAGGTAAGTTTGTGAATCTGCTGTCAGTGTTAGGCACAGAATATATCACTTGATCCAAATCCCTACTAAACTGGGTCTTCCTAGGAGGTCTCCCATCCACGTACTGGCCATGCCCAACACTGCTTAGCTTCCAAGATCGGACGGAGTCAGGCATTTACAGTGCAGTATGATAGTAGGACAAATAACGCTGTTCCTACTCCGGGATCACTGATGAGAGTTCCCATAATGTTAGAAAAAAGATTGAGCATAAGAAAAGGGTAGAAAATGGATAAGTAGATCTGCTGCCAGCGTTAGGCAAAGGTAAGTATGACGGGTGTATCCGAATTCCGCTATATACCAATGGATCGCTAGTGAGAGTCTGGAAATTAGGTCAGAAATAGAGATAGTATTTACTCCAATGAGGTAGATTATTTCTGATCAGGATTGTGTCAAAGAAATTCAGTTAAGCACTGAGTAATTATTCCATCTAGCGGTGAATCACAGAATGAAATAACAAGGATAACTGAATCAAAAATACACTAGAATATGCAGCTAAAATTAAACCTTTTCTTATGGAAGAATGATAACTGTAACAATGTTCAAAAATACAGTGTCAGGAAATGTATCAATCCACAGTGCTGCACAATTCTTAGATGTATAATAACATAAGGATATCCAGACTGCTATGCTGATAGCAATAGAAAGACTTATGATCACCTTCTGACTGCTAGGAATCATAAGGACATCCAACAATTATTTTAGGATAATAAGACAGAAAAAATAAGTAATCTCTCCAGAAAAAAATTATTATATATGTGTGTGTGTGTGTCTGTGTGTATATACACACACACACACACACACACACACACACACACACACACACACACGTCAGTGATGATAACTGAAGTATCGATATAAGAATCCCAGTGTGTATAAGCAAAACACCATTTCCTATAATTCTAATATGAACATACGAAATCCGTCCGCGCTGTCACAGCTATCTCCCTTAGTAACCAGTGACAAGCTGATGCAATAATAGAATTAGTCTAGCGACAATTATAAAGCTGACCGGAAACCAATATTAATGCAAAGTGTAAGGGGCTCTGCCTGGTGTTGTGTGTATAAGGTACTCTGCCTGGATGTGTATAAGGGGCTCTGCCTGGTGTAATGTGTATAAGGGGCTCCCTGGTGTAATGTGTATAAGGGACTAGCTGGCATAATGTGTATAAGGGACTAGCTGGCATAATGTGTATAAGTGGCTCTACCTTTCCTATGTGTATAAGGGACTCTACCTGGCGTTATATGTATAAGGGACTCTACCTGGTGTTTGTCATGCTCGGCGTAAGTTGGGGTTCCGACAACCAAGTTTTGGCTGAAGGGACAGCTACCTGTGAGGAGAGTAAATTAGGTGGCTGAGTGTAATTTCTCCTCATGGGGTGGAAGTCAAACTAAGTGTTAACATTGGCTGGAGGGCGTAAAGAAAAGGAGGACTTTGTAGGAAAGATAATTGTAGTTTTAATGAATAATCAGGCTGTACACGAATATTGGAGAAATTGAAAAAACTGGAAGAATTAGAATCTATGGTTAAATGACTTGAAGAGTAAAGAAGAACTGAAGACTGTGTTTTATGATTAAAAGACGAGGCTGAAGTACTTGGACTTTGAAGAAATTAAGACGTGGTTTGTGAGTGAAATATGAGGCTGAAGAACTTGAACTTTGAAGAAATGAAGACTGTGGTTTGTGATTGAAACGAGGCTGAAAGAACTTGGACTTTGAAGAAATAAAGACTGTAGTTTGTGATTGAAAGATGAGGCTGAAGAACTTGGACTTTGAAGAAATGAAGATGTCTGCGGGAACCGCCGTTAGCACCTGGAGCTCCTCTATGACCTGACACCCCGTGAGCACTTCCACAAGTAGCAACGGACTTAGACAGCAGGACTGCAGCAGCGTTTAGGAAACCGATGGATGAGAGCAACCAGGACCAGGGAACCAGAAGTAACCTGGGAGCACAGAGCTGGAGAACCTTTCACAAGGACGTAACTTGAAGCACTGGCACTCTCCCTCTGATCCAGCCCCCTTTTGTAAGGGAACAACACGCAGGATTGGCTGGACACAGATTGGGAACTTTATTGGTAATACTCTGGTCTCCAACATGGCTGCCCCCAGCACAGGAGACATACTTAGCTGTTAGCACACAGCTTTAGTCAGCTTCGGTCTCTGTGTCACCACTAGAGGACCTTACCACAGTGATCCCCGCCGCAGCTCCCGGCTCTCCAGACTCTCGGCCCCCGGCCCTTGGCAGCCGCACATCCGTCCAGGAGGACCCGCCGCAAGCAGCTCCCTGCCACCGCAGCTGCGCCAACCAGCGGGACGGTAACCCGCGGGAGCACCTGCCGGAGGTAAGGCTCCAGAGCCTGACAGTGTTATGTGTATAAGGGGCTCCCTGGTGTAATGTGTATAAGAGGCTCTACTTGGTATTATTTGTATAAGGGGCGCAAAATATGTATAATGGGCTCCCTGGAGTTATGTGTATAAGGGACTTTACCTGGTGTAACGTGTATAATGTGTTCTACTCTGGCGTAACATGTATAAGGGGTACTACTGTGAGGTGTAATATTTCTAATTGACATTATCTGGACTGTGAGTAGCCTTATTCCACATTCTTTTTTGGAAGAATTTTTTTCTTGATAGAGAAAGAATTTTTTTCATGTTGCTCAGATTTTTCATGCATTTTTTATGTAGTTTTTAAACTTATTGCTTAAACTTTCTTTCTGGAATGGATTAAAAAACTTTTTTTATGAATACTATTGCATACACTTGAATTTTTTTGGATAAAATCACGCATTATCATCAGTGAATATTATCAGATTCCTTTTACCACCACGCACTGACCGGTGAAATCTCTAAAGACTGGATAGAATAACCATTCTAGTCCAAAAGATACCCTGATAGGATTCATCCATGCCATTTCAATGTGAGTCTGGGTACGCCCACATCTAAGAAGCATGGTGTAAAGATACCTTGATAGGAGTGTCTGATATATATCCTTTGTGAGTTCGGGTACGCCTGGGTGAATCAATATATTTTGGATAAACTGCAATGTATGAGCTGTAAGAGTCATCGGATAAAGAATACCTTCACGGACACATTACCACCCATTTTTTTAGTGTGATTGGGGTACGTGAGATATCAGTTATCCACTATTATTCACCAAAGTATCAGTGCCCTATAATTTGTGCACTTTGAATTGCCCAAACAATACTACACACTGTACGCCATTGTTTCCCTTTTCTCTGCATATCTATGAGCTACTGAATCAAACCATCAAAGTCTGACAGAAGCTCCACTATTGAATAAAGATACCTTGATAGGAGCAGAATATCCAGTTCCAGTGTGAGTTGGGGTACGCCTCATTTATATCAAGTATAAAGATACCTTTTAAGGAGTGCCCACCACATCCTCTGTGTGAGTCTTGGGTACGCCTGTGTTTGATTAACCTATTATAAATTGATGTCTGGTTACCTGGAAGCTGTGAATACCACTGTGTAAAAGATACCTTTATGGGCACACCAATACTTATTTCAGTGTGAGTGGGGTACGCAAGACATCACAAGATCACTATTATCCACAAAATATACCATCTGTCTACAATTCATGTTAACATTGGACTATAAACAATATTACACATTGCATGTTATATATATTTTTTTTCCTACATGTACGAATAATTACGACATATTTTAACTGGATGAAATTACGATTCTTCCCCATTGAGTGAACCAACTCCGAGATCATCTTTCCTTTAAAGGAACGTATTGTATATATCATTTATGGTTTAGTCATCTTATAAGCGCCTAGGACACATTTTAGTATCTACTTTTTGTGTATATCCGTCCAGGAGGACCCGCCACCAGCAGCTCCCTGCCACCGCAGCTGCGCCAACCAGCGGGACGGTAACCGCGGGAGCACCTGCCGGAGGTAAGGCTCCAGAGCCTGACAGTGTTATGTGTATAAGGGGCTCCCTGGTGTAATGTGTATAAGAGGCTCTACTTGGTATTATTTGTATAAGGGGCGCAAAATATGTATAATGGGCTCCCTGGAGTTATGTGTATAAGGGACTTTACCTGGTGTAACGTGTATAATGTGTTCTACTCTGGCGTAACATGTATAAGGGGTACTACTGTGAGGTGTAATATTTCTAATTTACACTTCTGTGTTGGCTAATAAAATGTGAATTGTGTCCATGTCCCTTCCCCATGAAGCCATGCCACTATATTTTTGCCGTGCGCATTCTCCGTGCACTGTCCCTATTTTGAATATGGGTGGGTGGTGGGACCAATTCTTTTTCTGGCACAGTGCACCAAAATGTCTACTTATGGCTGGTTGTGTGTATAATGTAATGGAATATGGTGCTGTGTGTACTGGGTTTAATGTGGGGACTGTGTATAATGTAATGTAATATGGTACTGTGTATAATACGGGGAGGGGGGTTGTGTATAATATAATGTATTATGGTGCTGTGTGTACCTTAATATAGGGCACCTGTATTATTACTCTAGTGTACCTATATTATTTCTCTTTTCTTTTTTCCTGCTTTCAGTACTAAAGTTTTCACCTGCCATTGCATGACATACCCCTGAGTGGCAATAAATACTCCCATAGCTGGACCTAGACACGCCCTTTGGGAAAGCATGATTCCCCCCCCCTTCCCCCTGCCCAATAGCACACTGCGCTTTGTGTTGTGCATTCTACTGCCGCCTGGAATCTCCCTGAAACTAATTTTCAAAAGTAGGTAAGTATGGTTTGTAAACCAGAAAGATTATGTTTGTCTTTTAAAGCCTGTAAAGAATACGGGGATTTGCAAGGGTAACAGTCATCCTTGAGAGGCCGTTAGTCCCCTTTCCCTGCCAACAATGTATGTGGTATTATCCACACCTGGGCTAACAGACAGACTTCCCCACAGAAAGATATATTTTGTACTCCGTGGGTTCCTACAAATTTTTTTGTTTACTGTCAAACAGAAAAATTACTTATCTCTAAACAAAATCTTTGACAAAACAAGAGGTGGGATTAATTATTTAGGAGTATGGAGGAGAGCATTGAGGGATATGGGGCAAAGAGGGCTCCCTCCAGTTTGCCATTATTATTCATTTCTCTACCCAGGAGCAGATCCAAAACATAGCATAAAAACACAGCATGTGTAATAGCTTTCAGATATGGATCCCTAAACCTCCAAACTAGATTTTTAGTTTCTCAAGACCAGTGCCAAGGCTGCCAATAGAATCACGTTCTTTGTTGAATATTGTTGTTATGTACCTACGGAATTAATTTACCAGCTGCTAGTACTAAAAACATAAACACCAGAATGTACAGTGAAATACTGTAGTGACGCTGGGTGTCAGTGTTTTCTACATTTCCCATGGTATTTTTAAGACATTTTAAATAAAAGTGCACAGTCATGTTGCACACTTACTGACACATTATCATATATATCCACGCTGAAAACAGAGTAAAAACAAAATTCTACCACTGAGAAAAAGAAGCACACAAATAATGTTCTTATCTCCCAGCTGCACATGACTCAGCAGCTAGTATGTTAACACCACATGCCTGCAGTAGTAACATTTTAGTAATCCATGTAATCCTGTAACCCAATTACAGAAAGGTAGCTAGTGCCTCCATAGATTCACAGTTCTCCATGGACAGTGTACTACTGGAACTAATACTTTGTCTTGGATGCAGAATAAATAGATCACAAGAAAAAGCATGAACTGAATTTGCATGTGGGCAAAATGCAGGAAGGTGTGAGTTGCGGTGACGGATACTTAAGTACTGGCGCAATTCAATATTGCTCTAATGCAGGGATAGCTGCTTTGAAAAGCAGCTGCCTCTACAATCTCTAGGAGTGCTCCAGAAGAAGCAGTGTTACTTATGGGCCCTACACACTAAGTGATAACACTGAAAGATATGAATGATCTCGTTCATTAATGAATGAGATATCGTTCATATCTTTCAGTGTGTAGGCAACAACGATGAACGATATGCGGCCCCACGCTCGTTCATCATTGGTGCTGGGTCAATTATACATGTATGCCAATATGGACGATATCGTCTATATTAGCATGCAGGGCTATGGGGCCGGGTAACGGGGGGAGTGAAGAAACTTCACTCCCCCTGTTACCCCCCCCCCCTTCCCCCGCCACCGGGGCGTCCGTTGGCCGTTGGGCACCTCGGCGGCTTATCCGCCAGTATGTAGGTCCTATAACTCCTACCAGGTCTGGCCAGTGTGCGTACATTTTGAAAAGTACCAGAACAAAAAGATATCCACAGTGCAGTAGCTAATTGATTCCCGTTAGGTTTCGAGAGATACTTTATACATCAATTCCTTTGTAGAAATCCCATTCATAATTATATTCTCAGCTCTCAAATGTATCTCACAACGGAACCATTTTTAAAAAGTAAAAAATCAAAAGGTTTCTTTAGGTGTGGCCTGTGTGTAGGATGCAGACATATGAAAAGCACTGAAGGCAGTAAAATAGACACTTTTGTATCAAATACTACAAAGAACGAATATAAGATAGATCATTTTCTAACATGCGGAAGCAATAATGTGATATATCTGATATAGTGCCAATGTATGAAACAGTATGTTGGGAGGACCAGTAGGACTTTTTAAATCAGAATGGGAGAGCATATAAAAAACATTAAAAAAGGGGTAGAAGGGGCGTGGCCTGGAGGCTGAACTGAGAGGAAGCACGGACAGTGAGCTCCACTGTTTCTGAGGGAATAAAACCCCTATTTTCATCCCCCTGTTCCGTAGGAGCCCTCTAAATTCAGCTCCTGTAGCTGTGGGGACCCCTCACTGTGGTGGACTAGAGCTGCGGAATCGGGGAGCCAGTATACTGGCTCCCGCGGGTTGCGGCCTATCCACCACCCTGAAGCCGGGGCCTAAATTTTGAACCAAGCGCTGCCTGCCGCGCAGAACACCGACCCCTGGAGCGTCTGCAGAGTACCCTTGCTCGGGACCCCTGTGACCGGACCCCCTCTCCTGGCTGCTGAGACCGGCGGCGTTACGGGAGGAAGGAGAGATGGGCTGGGCGCGAGCACGAGAAGCCCGGAGCCCCGCGGCCCAGGTGACCCCTGCTTCTGAAGAGGTGAGCTGCTCCCCTGGCCTAATCTCCCTGCGGTGGTCCCCTCCACTGAAGCCCGCAATTATCATCGGCGGATGGCCGCCGCCAGCGGCCCTGAGCTAGACGCCGGGGGGGACGCAGTTCCATCACACTGGCAGCCTTACCCTGGGGTTGGTCCTCAGTCTCCCTTCAGATCTGCACTGTATATACAGATTCCACCTGGATCACTTGCCCGGATCCTCCGGAGCCACTGTTATCTGGAGGCAGTGTGGGGGCCCTAGAGCCACAGGCCACTGCTAAGAACCTGCCTAATAAACCACTCGCAGCTGTGCTCTCAGTGATAGCTCCGCATCACACTGAATACCTGATCACTCGATACTAAGGGGCTGCTTTCTGCGACTGAGACCCCTCGGATGGGGGTGATAATTACTGTTCGACCCCGAGCATTTGACCTGCCCGTGCTGTACTGAGATGTGATCTTTCTTTCATAATGTCCTCCTAGTACCTCCCCGCAATCATTTTAGCTGATACATACCTACACGCGGCTGAGTCGTTACCCTGTTGGATTGAAGCAAGCTGTACCCCCCTTCTACTGTATTAGGTACTTCTCTGAGAAATCAGAAGTCATGCCACCGAAGAAGCATAAAGCCTCCAAACCGGTCACTCAAGTCGCCTTTTTTAAGCCTTCTCCTTTCCGAAATAAACCTCCAGAGGCTGGAACTCCTGTGGCAGGCTCATCACCCCAGACCATGTGGTCTCCTCCTTTGGCGTCTGAGCCCCCTTCCAGTGACGCACCCTCTCCAACGCGTCTTGAGGATGGTGAAGCTTTAACAGTGGTTAGTATGAAGCTTTTGCTGCATCAGTTTAAAGACGACGTGACATCTGAGTTTAGAGCCATGTTGAAATCCTGCCAGAGCTCCATTGATGACTTGGGTGAGAGGATAGGCCAGCTGGAAACGAAGATGAGTGAAGTAGTCGGTTCACATAATTCACTGATAGACTCCCATGATACCCTGGAGGGTGAAGTGAATTTTCTACGCGATAACGTGGCGGATTTGGAAGATCGCTCGCGCAGAAACAATCTTAAACTCAGAGGGGTCCCCGACTCGATTTCTAATAGCAGGCTCCATGATTATACTATCAAGATCTTCAAAAAATTGCTGCCTTCCGCCAGCTCCTCAGATCTCTTATTGGATCGAATTCATCGAATCCCGAAGGCCCGGGGTGCCCCAGAGGGATCGTCTAGGGATGTTCTGATGCGGGTTCAATTTTTCCATATTAAAGAGTTCTTGCTCATAGCGGCTAGACCCTCCTCTGACTCAGCAGAAGCCTTGGGTAAACTTCAATTATATGGAGACTTGTCGCAGTACACTCTCAACAAAAGACGTTCTTTCCACCCTGTTACTACGGTTCTTCGAAAGGCTAGCATTCTATATAGATGGGGCTTCCCCACTCGTCTGTTGATCTCCAGAGACGGTTCTACTATAGCCATCTCGTCAGTGGATGAGGGTATGAAGCTTCTCTGTAAATGGAATCTGGGGGGAGACCGCGGGCCCAGTTCTCCTGACCGCCGACTCCAGCAGGACTGGTCGACGGTTGAGAAGTAGAGGTATACCTCTAACGTCTACTTGCCTTGAGTGCCCTTTCCTTGAATAACGTCCCATGTCCTGGACGTTAACTGCAGAGACTGCTACTGTTATTGTTTAAGTTGATTACTGCCATTGTGACTGCTTTCTTTTTTTTGTTGGCTGTTACATTCTAGGGTGTGCTTATTTATGTGCAGTACAGAGTTCGTTTTATGCCTTTTTCTTACTGACTGCCTGTTCGTTAATCTACTTGCCCTAGATCTCAATTATAGGACCTGCATTGTATGTCTCTGCGGTTCTGCGCCTCTAGGTCATGAGCGCTGTATGCCATGTGGGTTTACATACGCCGAGATATACAATCCTCGGCTGTTTGGTTGCGGGGAGGTTGGCCACCAACCTCTCTATTTCATAGTGTGAGGCGCTGGATGTTTTGGCACCTTACTATGGACCCATATCTCTATGGGGTCTGTTTCCTTTCTTTCTTTCATAATTCTCTCTTGTCTATCCCTGTTTGTCTCCCTTATGTGTCTTGTCCCCCCAGGGTTTTGTTCCTAGCTGTTGGCTTCAGCGGTTGCTTTGTTCCCTTAATAATCAATTATGGTCAGGTTAGTCTCACTAAATGTTAAAGGATTGAACTCCCCACAGAAACGTAAACTAGCTCTGTCCTCCTTCTATAAAATGAAGGCGAATGTGGTTGCAGTTCAAGAAACCCATTTTAGAAAATTGGATCCCCCTAAATTTCATGATAACCATTTCCCTACTTGCTATATGGCCAATGGTCCTACAAAAAAGGCTGGGGTAGCGATACTCTTTTCCCTGAACTGTACTTTCACACTAGAATCCCAAATAGTAGATCCTGAGGGTCGATATCTCATATTGATAGGGCTATTGGAAAACGCTATGCTCACTTTAGTCTCATGCTATGCCCCGAATTCTGGTCAGCTCACTTTCTGTAAGAAGCTCTGTTCCTTGATACAAAAGCACACTAAGGGGGAGGTTATGATCTTGGGGGATTTTAATTTAGTTGTGGACCCTCTACTAGATAGATCTTGTACTACTAGGAGCACCCTGTCGGGGAATCGGAATGCTCAAGACGGGAGGCCTAACCTCCGCCAGTTACTGGGGGAATTCTATCTATATGACGCATGGAGAACTAAACACCCCACAGAGAAAGACTATTCCTTCTATTCGCATGTTCACTCCTCATACTCCAGGATAGACCTTGCCTTGACGAATAAAGAGACCCTGACGGCCATCCGAGAAATTAACATATTGCCAATGACTTGGTCTGACCATTCCCCATTAATGGTTGTATGGGAGCTGGAGGCAGGTGGGATCTCCCCAGGGCCCTGGAGACTGGGGAGGTTCTTACTCAATCACCCCGATGCCCTTCTCACTATTCGACGACCTATACAGTTATACCTTGATACTAACAAATCGGAAGACACCTCTATTTTTAATAATTGGTGCTCTTTTAAAGCAGTGATTCGAGGCTCTGCCATCCAGACGGCTGCCAGACTTAAACGCTCTCAACAAGCTGAACGTTTGCTTGCTGATAGTGAAGCTGCCAGACTGGAATTGTTGCATGAAGCGAATCCTCTCAATAAATCTACCTTCAAGCTCCTATTAGCCGCTAGGGAAAGGGTTAACATTTTCTCCCTCAGAGATGTGCAACGTAACATTGCTCGACTAAACCAGAGGTTTTATGTACTTGGTAATAAGGCGGGTCGCCTCTTAGCTCGGAAGCTACAGAGTAGACGAGCAAGGGCTAGGATACACTATGTCTGTTCCTCTACGGGATCTACAGTTTCTGACCCCTATGATATTGCAAACACCTTTGCAGAGTATTACTCCCAACTCTACGGTTCAAAGTCTGACCCGACCACCCCCCAACCCAGTGAGGTGGATATTCAGTCCTTTTTGAAAGAGATTTACCTCCCGGCGTTGGATTCCGCGGCCTGCCTGTCCCTTAGCTCCCCATGGACATTAGAAGAACTAGACGCAGCTATCTCTGCACTCCCGAGAGACAAGGCCCCTGGCCCTGATGGCTTCCCCTCCAATTTCTATAAATCATATAAGACTGACCTGGCCCCCTTACTGTTGTCTGTTTTCAATGAGGCATCGGGCGTGGGGAGGTTTCCGAGAGAAATGCTTGAGGCACAAATAGTTGCTATTCCTAAACCTGGCAAGCCCCCCACAGCAGTCCAAAACTATCGTCCCATAGCTTTGTTGAACACAGACGTCAAGCTTTTTGCAAAGCTTATCACAAATCGCCTTTCCCCACTGCTTCCTTCCCTCATAGCTGCTGACCAGGTTGGCTTTGTCCCGGGCAGGCAGGCCCTGGATAACACCCGGAGAGTGTATAACATATTGGAACATTGTGATGCACATAAAACGCCTCTTCTCATACTCTCACTTGACGCCGAAAAGGCGTTTGATAGACTCCACTGGGGATATCTGAGAGCTGTTCTAGATAAATTCGGGTTTGTTGGGAGGTTCTTGGATTCCATTTTTGCTCTGTACTCTGCCCCCTCTGCAAGGGTGTTTGTCAACGGTTGTCTGTCAGGGGACTTTAATATTTCCAATGGAACTAGACAGGGCTGCCCCTTGTCACCCCTCATATTCGCCTTAGCTATTGAGCCCCTGGCTGAGACCATCAGGTCTGAGCCAACAATTGCAGGCCCAGAGATAGGTGATCTGACTCACAAGATCAGTTTATTTGCTGACGACATTTTGCTCTGCTTAACTCACCCAGATGCCTCCCTTACTGCGCTCCATACAATCCTGGATCGATATTCCAGAATTTCATATTACAAATTAAACACATCCAAAACCGAAGCCCTACCACTTCACATTCCGCCACGTACTGTGACCCTACTTAAGGACCGATACCGATATGCTTGGCAAGTGAGATCCATTAAGTACTTAGGAATTCACCTTTCCCTACACAGAGACCTGTATGACTGTAACTATTTGTCCCTCTTTAGCGCTTTCGAAAAATTAATAAAAGATGGTCCCTTCATGAAATATCCTGGTTAGGACGCATTTCCGCGACCAAGAGGATATTACTCCCTAAACTTTTATATTTGTTTCGGGCTATCCCTCGTAGCTTCCCCAAACCTCTTCTTGTGAGAGCTAACATGATCATCTCCCAGTATATATAGAAGGGGTCTTGGCCCCGCATAGCTAGACAGGTCCTGATGTTGCCTAAGACGGTCGGAGGTGTAGCCTACCCGAACCTGGAGGCGTACCACTCCGCTTGCCTTCTCAGTCAGGCTCGGGATTGGTTCGACATGCACAACCCCAAGCCATGGGTCCTCATAGAACGATCTTTTCTAGGTTCAATTGACTTGAGAGATCTGTTTATGTTGCCCGCCTATTGTGTCCCAAAACGGCAGGGCCCAGGGGAGTCGGTTAGATGCACTCTGAAGCTTTGGCATGCGGTTGCTGCATCTGATTCGAAAATTTTGTTGCCTTCGGCTGATTTACAAACTAGGACTATTGCTTGTCTCATACCTAACCTTGGGTTGGACGCTTGGATCGAGGCTGGGATTGTGCATTTAGGGGACCTATGCTCGGAGGGGGGTTTGGTGCCCTTCTCTAGGTTAATAAGTCACTCGGGTATCCTAAAACAAGACTTCTTCAAATATCTGCAGATTCGACATTGGCTTCAGTCATGTGGGGGTGATGTGGTGGCCCCCGTCCCCCTACCTGCCTCTTTACGCCTCAGACTGTCTTCCCCAGACCATTGCGGTGGGATATCTAAATGGTATCAGTATATAATTCTTCTATCTAAACAGGGTAAGATTCCCTCACAGCTGAAATGGGAGAGGGACCTCTCCATTGACCTGCGGGAGGATGAGTGGGACTCCATTTCCTCAAGGTGCTTTAAGATCTCGAGATGCCTTCAGCATTCCGAGATGTACTTGAAATTGTGCCAAAGGGCGTACTTTACTCCACAGCGGCTCCATACCATTTGGCCTTCGGTTTCCCGGCTTTGCTGGAGGAATTGTGGTCACGTAGGTAATATTTTACACGTTTTTTGGGAATGGCCCTCTCTGAGTTCGCTGTGGACTGAAGTATTCTCTCTTCTCCGGGAGGTGTTGGCGGTGGAGGTACCGATGAATCCTATGTTTGATTTACTTCATTATTCATCACCTGACCTATTACATTGTGATAGATACATTGCTGGCCATATCCTGATATCCACCAAAGCGGCAATTGGACAGCTGTGGAAAACACAAAATATACCCACTATCCAAGCCATTGTTAACAGCACACATAAACATTTCCTATTTGAAACAGCTTGAGGTATTTATTCGGCTTCACCGCCTTCAATATTGAATTCTTGGTTGAAATGGAAAGAATTTCGGGAGCGGAGGGGGCTACCTATGGTTATTACTGGCTCTATAGAACTGTCACAATTACATTCTCCACAATCTGATGCTGCCTGAGTAATATTGCTATATATCATATATATCATTTGTATTTTATATCTATACTTTATTTGTTGTATTGGGAACGTTCCCATTAGTGGAGCATGACCCGTGTCTATATGATCCCCTGTGTGTGTCACTGTGTTGTCTCTCTCCTTGTCTTACTTTCTCTCTTTCTCTATCTGTTGGTATCTTAGTTCTATATTTGTTTGTCGCCAGATTTGGCAGTACATGATTAGTAAACTGCATACCCTGTTGTACTGTCATTGTATTGTTGTATTTCTGCTGGTAATTCAATTCAGTCAACTCCTATTCATGTTGGACTTCACCTGTGCTGTTGTATCTGGCTTTGTTTGTGTTCAAAATAATAAAAACCATTGTTTAAAAAAAAAAAGGGGTAGAAAACCATTGCCTATCGGCTCATTGTAAGGAAATGCATGAATGTTCTGTAAATAGCATCATAAACTTTAAGATCATAGATCATGTAAAGGGAAATTGGAGAAAAAATGATGTTGCTGCAACACTGGCAAAGAGGGAGATGTGTTGAATATATGAGTTAAAAACTCTACAACTGAAGGGGTTAAATGGGAGTTTTGAAATAAAGTGATTCTTGTAGTAAAAAAATCCTGAGCAATATTTAATGAGGTCATGAAAGACACTTGGGGGCAAGGATTTGTGCTTCCATTAAATAGGCTGACAAAATAGTTTGTAAGTTTTTTACTGGAGAAAGTTGTTTTACTGGAGAATATTGCCATAATATGATTGTCACAATATGATTGTTAAATTAATATTTATTGCTATATTTTTGTATATAGATTTGTATCTATATATAAGAAATTAAGGGGGTAATTCCAAGTTGATCGCAGCAGGAATTTTTTTTAGCAGGTGGGCAAAACCATGTGCACTGCAGGGGGGGGGGGGGGGCAGATATAACATGTGCAGAAAGAGTTAGATTTGGGTGGGTTATTTTATTTCTGTGCAGGGTAATACTGGCTGCTTTATTTTTACACTGCAAATTAGATTGCAGATTGAACACACCACACCCAGATCTAACTCTCTCTGCACATGTTATATGTGCCTCCCCTGCAGTGCACATGGTTTTTCCCAACTGCTATAAAAATTCCGGCTGCGATCAACTTGGAATTACCCCCCAAGTGTGTTAGAGATATGTCTTTAAATTACCCAGGACTATGTATATATGTACACAGGAGTGAGCATACTGGATACTTGGGAAGCAGTATAAATCAGTGACCAGATCAAGCCCAATGCGTCGGAAGCAGGTGGACTTGGTCACTGTGTGTTGTGTTGAGCAGGGAAGCGGTATTTGGAGAGAAGAGGCCTGGCTGCACTGCAGGGTTGGGAAGCTTGTAACCAGTGGTGAGCCAGCGGAGGACGAGGTTGAGACCGCGGGTAAAGCAATTCTCGTTGAAGTAAGGTCACCGCAAAACAACAGCGTCCCGAGGTTCCGGTGAGCTCCCCAGTGTGTTTTACATCTAAGCCAGAACTGCATGCTGGTGAGTGCCCCTGTGTATTAACATCTGAAAGCCAGGATTACATGCCGCTGTATTCTGCTTGCAATGTGCCGCACCATGTGAGAGAGGGAGAAGTTTTAACCATTTATAAAACACTTTTAATTCTTTTTTGGATTCCATCTTTGTTTGGATAGTTTGAAGTTTTGAGACTATTTACATATTTGACTTCCATTTTTTCTACTTTGTGGATTTAAATATGGTTCCGCTCATAGACGTGCGCAAGGGGGGTGCCTGGTGCGCACTGGCACCCCCTAATGTCCAGCACCCTCCACACGCTATGCATGCAGCACAGTGATCGCTGCTCATTACTGTGCCCCCCTCCCACCACCCAGTCAGGATGGACTAATATTTACCTCTCCCGTCAGTAGTCTCTCTCCCTCCTCCCGTCCGCGCTCTTTCTCCCTCCTCCCATCCGTGCTCTCTCTCCCCACCTCCAGCCCGCGTTCTCGCCTCTTGTGCTGGTGTGCAACTACAGTATCAGGCCAGCATTCCTCTCGGGAGGGCTCGGAGTCAGAGCCGAGTGAGGCAGTAAGTCTCCACTAAGCTTAGATAGTGTTAAGTAAACTGCAGTGCTGAGCTAGCTTCTGTACATAAAGTTACCCCCCCTCCCACCCCTCCTCAAAAACACAAGGGGAGATCTGTAGACTGTAGGACTGTGCACTCAGAAATATATGTATATAATGTGTTTAATATATGTTACATTTTTATTTTTTATTACTGTAGATTATTTATAGCCCTCGAAATGTATATTATTAATAATGTGTTTTACTTAGATAATAACGGTGAGCACTGGGGGTATTATGTGTATCTGGCACTGCTGGGGGCATACAGTGTGGCATAATGTAAATTTGGCTCATTCGGTGTGGTGTAATGTTAATTTCAGCTCATTCTGTGTGCGGTAATGTGAATTTCAACTCATACTGTGTGGCATAATGTGAATGTGGCTCATACCATGTGGCGTAATGTGAATATCAGCTCATACTGTGTGGTGTAATGTGAATGTAGCTCATACTGTGTGGCATAATGTAAATATCAGCTCAGACGGTGTGGCAAAATGTAAATTTTGGCTCATACTGTGTGGCTTAATGTGAATTTCGGCTCATGTTGTATGGCGTAATATGAATTTCAGCTCATACTGTGTGGGGTATGTGAATTTTGGCTCATGCTATGTGGCATAATGTGAATTTTGCCTACACTGTGTGGGGTAATGTGAATTTTGGCTCATACTGTGTGGGTTAATGTGAATTTCGGCTCATACTGTGTGGGTTAATGTGAATTTCGGCTCATACTGTGTGGCATAATGTGAATAAGGTGCATTACTGTCAGTAGCTGGTGAGCATGGGGACATGTGTGACAAATGCTGGTGTCCTGCAGAGGAGGGGTCTGATGGCATAGAAAAAGGCAGCTGTGGCTCTAATGGCACATGTGTAAATTATAAACATTACTTGTGTTATATTAAAACTAAGATGTTCGGTCCCCTAAATTTGCCATATTTTTCAGATTAGTCCACTCAAAATCAGGATGTAGGTGCTAGGGGGTGCAGGTGAGGTGTGTGGGGAGGGGAATGCATATGCACCTAGGCCCACCACTCTCTAGTTCAGCCACTGGGTCAGGGATAGGTTGGGGAAGTGTAAGCAGCAATAGTGTACAGCATCAACTAGGACTCACGGTTATGCTGTAGATGACAGTCGCACCCTTATGTTTCATTTTATTTCTCTGGGGTATATTATATCTACTTTATTATTAGGAAGTGGAACTGGAGTGAAATTAGATTAAGTCATGTGATTTTACTGCAAGAATGTAAAATAGTTCTAGACATGTCCCTGTGTGGTGCTAGACACACCCAAAAGGCGGTGCTAGACACGCCTCTCCGGCGGTGGACCCCCTAATACAATTAGCTGTGCACGCCTATGGTTCCGCTGTGAGATACATTTAAGAACTGAGAATATAAGTATGAATGGGATTTCTACAAAGGAATTGATGTATAAAAACTAAGTATCATCTCCAAACCTAGAGGGAATCAATTAGATACTGCACTGTGGATATCTTTTTGTTCTGGTACTTTTCAAATTGCATTCCTTGCAGATAGGCTGATCTGCGATACAAAAAGACAATGGCGCTCATTCCGAGTTGATCGCTCGCTAGCTACTTTCTGCATTCATGCAAACGCATAGTCGCCGCCCACGGGGGAGTATATTTTTGCTTTGCAAGTGTGCGATCGCATGTGAAGCTGTTCGGTACGAAAAGTTTTTTGCAGTTTCAGAGTAGGTCTGAACTTACTCAGCCCTTGCGATCACTTCAGCCTGTCCAGTCCCGAAATTGACATCAGACGCCCGCTCTGCAAATGCCTGGACGTGCCTGCATTTTCCCTACCACTCCCAGAAAACGGTCAGTTGACACCCATAAATGCCTGCTTTCTGTCAATCTCCTTGCGATCACCCGTGCGAATGGAGTTGTCGCTAGAAGCATTGCCCAGCAACGATGCTGTTTGTACCCGTACGATGCGCGTGTGCATTGCGGTGCATACGCATGTGCAGTAGTAACATGATCGCTGCGCTGTGAATATTGTCAGCATGCGATCAACTCGGAATGACCCCCAATAGCTGCAGTTATTTCAGCACTCAAGCTAAGAGGAGGATCCTGTTTATTTCTTATGCAGAGTTCACACATGCGGACAGCCGCATTTCTCGCAGTGCAGAGGCTGCGAAGGGATCCACTCTGACCACAGTTCACAACTCTGGACCTCCTACCCATAGGAAGGAGCGGGGCTCTGGGAAATATAGCCATCTGAAGATGGCATTATACTTGCAAACAAACTCAGAAAACTTTCAGTATTTGAAGTTGCTGAATACTGGGGGCCATTCCGAGTTGATCGTAGCTGTGCTAAATTTAGCACAGCTACGATCGTAAACTTAGACATGCGGGGGGACGCCCAGCACAGGGCTAGTCCGCCCCGCATGTCAGAGCAGCCCCCCCCCCCCACTGCACAAATACAAAAGCAACGCACAGAAGTGATGCCTTTGTATTTGAGGAGTAACTCCCGGCCAGCGCAGCTCCTGCGGCTGGCCAGGAGTTACCCGTCGCTCCCGCTGGCCGCATCGGCTGCGTGAGATGTCACGCAGCCGCCGCGGCCCACCCCCCGAACGGTCCGGCCACGCCTGCATTGGCCGGACCACACCCCCTAAACGGCGGCTTATTGCCGCCGTTCAGCCCGCTCCCGCCTAGCGACCGCCTCTGTCTCAGAGGCGATCGCTAGGTAGCGATGGCTGCCATGGGCTGGCGCACTGTGGCACTGGAGCATGCACAGTTCCGACCCCATCGCTGCGCTGCGACAAACTGCAGCGAGCGATCGGGTCGGAATGACCTCCACTAGGCGACCCCATCGGACCCTTAATTATGTGCCTGTTATAATAACGTGCAAAAACAACCATTTCCCCATGTGTAATGGGCCCATTAGTGATGACGAGCAGGCCCCATACTTTACACTTTCTACTGGAGGTAAGCTGATGGGTGCAGGGTTGGGTGCTGTGTGTAATTAGGCCCCATCCCAATTCATTGTTCACAGAACAATCAAGTCGGCCAGGGCTGGACTCATGGATTTTTGTTCACAGCAATCAAGAGTAATCCCTGAAGATAGGTGTACAGCTGCATTAGAAGCTCACAGCCATAACAAACTACATTAAGTAATAAAAGAAAAACCCAAAAAAAAGGAGAGAAAGCGCTATTCACATTTGATGTGGATTTTTATTTTTCCTTAATTAACAATTTTCATTAAAAGCACATTATATATATTCAAATGCCGGCCGGCAATGCACAGACAATAAAAATAGATATATTAGTATATTACCATAAACTTAGTAATAATATTCAGGATATATCCTTTCACCTGTATGTTATAAGTATAATGACTTTAATTTATGGTCTATCTATACTATGACAAAATGTAACAACCTTGTAATCTTCTCACATGAGTATATTGTTACTATTGTAGCTACACAAATATTGATCCTTTGCCTTTGTAACAATATTTAGACCATACAGATGTCCATGGCTCCTGTATTAATGGAGTGCATGTATTCACAGACAAACTTGTAGTGGGTATGTTTTAAAAGTGTTTAAAGGCAGTTCATATATGAGGTTAGTGCATGGATAATGATTATACCACTGTGTGGATGATAAATGAAAGTACCGTGCAGATGTCTCTGTTAAACCACAATGGTTATGATGCTCCTCCTGGCTGTTGTCCCGTAAACGCCTTTGTTTGGAGTTTAAACGGCTTTCATCCACGGTGTACTCTCTCTTTCCTCCCGGCCGGTAAGCACTATCCTCGGCCTTATCCGGAGTCCGTGAATGGGTGATGTTTGAGAGTTTTCTCCTCTCCACAAGGACTGTGCTCAGTTTTTCCTCCCGGCCGGTAAGCACTCCCCTCGGCCTTATCCGGAGTCTGTGAGCAGGTGATGGTGAAAGTTTCTCCTCTCCACGAGGACTGTGCTCCGCTGGCTGACTGGTGAACTCGGTCTACAATGCAGTGTGACCGGAGATGCTGACAGACGCGTTTCTCCGCCTACTTGCAGGTATCGGCGGCTTCCTCAGTGTCATGATCTTTCCTTACTAAATGCTCCTTTTTAAATAGCCATTCAATTAAACGATCCATGTGTATTCAATTTATTAATCATTCCCTCTCTCCACAGGCATGAGTCCTATCTTAATATCATTCATTATTACTTTATATATTGCCTAGGAAACAGTTTAAATATGCATATATAGTATATATAAAAAATAATAATAATGTGCAATTTAAAAATGCTTAAAAAATATATATATTTTACTAAGCAAACAAAATAAACCCTTATTTTATATTGCCAATACGACGTGTATTAATATATACCTATGATAATTACATTCGTTTACCTTTTTATTTTATTTTTTTAATAGAAATGTATATATATAACAATTTCTCCAATAATTGTAGTTTAATTATCATAAAAAGCGTAACACGCAATCTCTATTGTCGAACTCCACTGTATTCTTTTGTTGCTATTATTAATATTTATATACCCTTCTTATTCATTGTCTTAACCTACTATAGTGGACAATATATATCAATAATAATTTTTTCTTACAGATGTATATCCATTCAACACATATCCACACTCAGTCTTATGATTCTAATATAACCCAAAAATATTTAAATGTGTACATTTCCCCAATGGGTGTATCATGCATGCACACATACATATGTGCATGCATGTATACACATCTGGTACATGCACTTAATGCATGTCCACATTATTTAACCCCTATTTTACTCAGGGACTGAATGACATATTGTTGAATATGTATACAATTGCTCAAAACAATTTCCTGATCCTTTCTATACTCCATTTAATTCTACAGTGTCATTCAGGCCCGAGGGAACCATGGTGTCTAACAGAAAGATCCAATAAGCTTCGCGCCTGCGGAGCCTATTGAACCGATCACCCCCTCTACTTGTTGTTTTAATATGTTCAATACCTATCATGGTCATGTTCTCCCATCTTGCCTTTTGACACTGTATCACATGATCTGACAGGGGATGTTTCGCTCCTCTAATTATATTCCTCCTATGCTCCATGTATCTAACATGCAGGGTTCTCGTAGTACGCCCAACATATTGTTTTCCGCATTGACAGGAAATTAAGTATATAATAAATGTGGACGTACAATTAATGAAGTCTTTAATAGGATAGATTTCCCCTGTTGTATGGGATTTAAAATTCACACTTTTTTTAGGTATATTAATACAGGACTGACAATTACATTTGCCACACCTGTGATATCCTATTGGTCGTACAGGGAGCCATGTGTTCTGTATTTTGGAACTGAATTTCTTTTCCTTAACAAAGTGACTGGGTACTAATTTTTTGCGTAAATTATCCGCCTTCCTAAAGATCATGGAGCCCTTCGGATTTATAAGTGGCTTTAATACATCATCCAAGAGTAACAATGAAGTATTTTTCCTTATTACTTGACTGATTTTGTGTGCACAATTGTTATATTGTGTAATGAATGCCATGCTTTTATCGTTCTTATTAATATCTGAAACGTGTTCTTTTCCTTTCTTAATCTTGGGTATAAGTAATTGTTCTCTTTGCATTTTCTCAACTTCTGTGTATGCTTTTTCTAATAAGTCTTGAGGATATCCTTGTTCAGAGAATGATTCCATAAGTATGTTAGCTTGCATTTTATAAGTGGTGATAGAGGTGCAATTTCGTCTTAGACGTACAAATTGGCCCCTGGGGATATTATCCTTCCAACACTGTTTGTGGGAACTTTTATAATTCAAATATTTATTATGATCTACTTCTTTAATAAATGTTCTTGTGACCAATTTCTCTTGTTCAATTATTAGCTCTATATCAAGAAAACTGATATTGCTTTTGCTATAATTAGACGTGAATTTTAATCCGTATTCATTATTATTTAAACTGTTCGTGAATAAGTGAAGTGAATCTAATGTGCCTCCCCAAACAATAAACAAATCATCTATATATCGGCCATAGTAGATCAGATCCGCCCCGAGCTCACTACCCCACACATGTTCCTCCTCAAACATGCCCATGTATAGGTTCGCGAGACTTGGAGCGAATCTGGCCCCCATGGCCGCACCCCGTGTCTGTAAATAATATTGAGTGTCAAACATGAAATAATTATGTGATAAAATAAATTTAATTGAACTTAGAACAAAGACACGCAGAGAGTCCGCAAGATCACTTTGTTTTAAATAGTGATCAACTACAGATATTCCTTTATCATGTGGTATGTTCGAGTATAATGCCTCGACATCACATGTTAGTAAATAATAATTATTTTTCCACACTATCGTATTAATAACATTTAAAAAATGTTGAGTATCTTTTATGTGTGATCTCAGACTCTCTACGTGTCCCTGTAAATAATGATCAACAAAAAAAGACAAATTATTTGTAAGTGAACCCACCCCCGAAATTATGGGTCGACCTGGTGGATTAATAAGTGTCTTGTGAATTTTGGGTAAAACATAAAACGTGGGAGTGATGGGGTGTGCACAAAATAAAAAGTTTTGAGTTTCTTTTGATATAGAGCCTTCCTCATAAGCAGAGTCTAATAGTTCATTAAGCTGTTTTTGGAACAGGACAGTGGGGTTTGAGTTTATATTGCGATAGAAATGCTCATCACGTAATTGTCTATAGCACTCTGAGGTGTAATCCTCCGTATCTAAAATCACAACCCCACCGCCCTTATCTGCAGATTTTATTATAATAGATGTATCCCCTTGTAATGTTTTTAGGGCCTTTCGTTCCCCAGGGGTCAAGTTATCCCAGTATTTGCACTCCTCTGATTTTTCACATATATCCCTAAAATTGGCTAGTGTGGACTTATAAAAGCTGTCTACATAAGGCCCCTTATAAGCTAAAGGGTAGAAGTCTGTTTTCTTTTTAAATAAATGATTCTTTGCATCATAGATAGGAATCTTACTTTCTATCTTGAAACTCTCTGTGTTTCCTTCCTGTTCCAAGCATTCGAGGATCTCCAATGCATTAGAATCATCCTCATCCAATATTATGGGCATTTCATCACATTTATTCTTTTTTAAAGCTTTAAGAGCAAAATACCTTTTCCTGCTCAATGTGCGGATGTATCGATTTAGATCGACAAATAGCTGGAAGAGGTTAGGTTTAGCCACAGGAGCATAATTTAATCCCTTTTCAAGCAGGTTTTTCTCCTCCTCTGTTAATACTCTCTTAGACAAATTAAAAATGCCTTTCCCAGTACCCTTATGTGCTACTTTCTGCGGGGCGTTTTGAATCTGTTTCCGTCTCCCTCCTCCTCTGCATCCTCTGCTTCTTTGTTTCTTCCTCTCTTCATGTGATATTTGTTTGTGTGCCACATGTTTGCTCCCCTGCGCCTGTCTAAAAAATGGTTATGATTGACTGGTGTGGATTCCTGTTCCTCCTCAGTTTCAGATGGTCTCATTGTTCTATTATCAGATCTGTGATTTCTATCATCATCTAACACCTGATATCTATTTCTGTGTGTGAATTCTACTCTCCGATTTTGTATTTGCATACGTGAGTTTCTCCCCCTACTCTCATGTTGGTTTTCCCATTGTCGTGGTGTATTTTGACCTCTATAAGATTGTCTTTTCTTATACCCCACGTTAGGTGTACCCTGATAGGAGTTATAATTATTGGATGAATATACCTTTCTATAGTCACGGGATATACCTTTCTCATAATCGGTCACATCCCTTTCCATTTTATGATCTTTTTTGTCCACTAATGATTGTTCAAATTCTAACAGTTTTTTATTTACTTTGAAATCTCTTTCTTTAAATTCCTCTAATTTTTCATAATCTTTTAAGGAAGAATTAATCTTTTCTATTTCTATTTGGAGTTCTTTAACTTTCTGTTCTCTATATCTAATGAGTAACTGCATAAGATGCTTGGAACAATTATCCAATACGGTGTTCCATTCATCAGTGAAGGTCTTATCCTCCCTGAAGGTGGATTCCTTCAGGATTCTAAGGCCCCTCGGGATGAGATCCCCATCTAGGTATTTTTGTAAAGATACTTGATCCCACCAGTGCTTGGTTTCAGAGATGCAAAGATTTTCCAATTTATTAAACCAACCATGCATCTCAGCAACCGCCCCGGTGCTTTTTTCCGCATTAATGGTATTATTACCCCTTAGGTATAGGTCTCTTCTCTCAAGTCTATTGGCAATACACGTTAGTTGTGTCATATTGACTAAGCAGATTTATACACAAATGTGTCTTTCTGCACACAGAGGAAAAAAATATATATATAAAAATAAAAATAATAATAATGAGGATATTAAAAAATATATATATATAATATAATAAAAATCCACAATAAATCAAAAGCTGCCGGGATACCAATATACAAAGAAAACAAGAAAAAATTCCAGGCGCTATGATTTAAACAAGTGCGTAAGCAGCTCTCTTAGGGGCAATTGGTATTTCGCCCCTGAAATTGAAACAGAAAAACCAAAAAAAAGGAGAGAAAGCGCTATTCACATTTGATGTGGATTTTTATTTTTCCTTAATTAACAATTTTCATTAAAAGCACATTATATATATTCAAATGCCGGCCGGCAATGCACAGACAATAAAAATAGATATATTAGTATATTACAATAAACTCAGTAATAATATTCAGGATATATCCTTTCACCTGTATGTTATAAGTATAATGACTTTAATTTATGGTCTATCTATACTATGACAAAATGTAACAACCTTGTAATCTTCTCACATGAGTATATTGTTACTATTGTAGCTACACAAATATTGATCCTTTGCCTTTGTAACAATATTTAGACCATACAGATGTCCATGGCTCCTGTATTAATGGAGTGCATGTATTCACAGACAAACTTGTAGTGGGTATGTTTTAAAAGTGTTTAAAGGCAGTTCATATATGAGGTTAGTGCATGGATAATGATTATACCACTGTGTGGATGATAAATGAAAGTACCGTGCAGATGTCTCTGTTAAACCACAATGGTTATGATGCTCCTCCTGGCTGTTGTCCCGTAAACGCCTTTGTTTGGAGTTTAAACGGCTTTCATCCACGGTGTACTCTCTCTTTCCTCCCGGCCGGTAAGCACTATCCTCGGCCTTATCCGGAGTCCGTGAATGGGTGATGTTTGAGAGTTTTCTCCTCTCCACAAGGACTGTGCTCAGTTTTTCCTCCCGGCCGGTAAGCACTCCCCTCGGCCTTATCCGGAGTCTGTGAGCAGGTGATGGTGAAAGTTTCTCCTCTCCACGAGGACTGTGCTCCGCTGGCTGACTGGTGAACTCGGTCTACAATGCAGTGTGACCGGAGATGCTGACAGATGCGTTTCTCCGCCTACTTGCAGGTATCGGCGGCTTCCTCAGTGTCATGATCTTTCCTTACTAAATGCTCCTTTTTAAATAGCCATTCAATTAAACGATCCATGTGTATTCAATTTATTAATCATTCCCTCTCTCCACAGGCATGAGTCCTATCTTAATATCATTCATTATTACTTTATATATTGCCTAGGAAACAGTTTAAATATGCATATATAGTATATATAAAAAATAATAATAATGTGCAATTTAAAAATGCTTAAAAAATATATATATTTTACTAAGCAAACAAAATAAACCCTTATTTTATATTGCCAATACGACGTGTATTCATATATACCTATGATAATTACATTCGTTTACCTTTTTATTTTATTTTTTTAATAGAAATGTATATATATAACAATTTCTCCAATAATTGTAGTTTAATTATCATAAAAAGCGTAACACGCAATCCTCTATTGTCGAACTCCACTGTATTCTTTTGTTGCTATTATTAATATTTATATACCCTTCTTATTCATTGTCTTAACCTACTATAGTGGACAATATATATCAATAATAATTTTTTCTTACAGATGTATATCCATTCAACACATATCCACACTCAGTCTTATGATTCTAATATAACCCAAAAATATTTAAATGTGTACATTTCCCCAATGGGTGTATCATGCATGCACACATACATATGTGCATGCATGTATACACATGTGGTACATGCACTTAATGCATGTCCACATTATTTAACCCCTATTTTACTCAGGGACTGAATGACATATTGTTGAATATGTATACAATTGCTCAAAACAATTTCCTGATCCTTTCTATACTCCATTTAATTCTACAGTGTCATTCAGGCCCGAGGGAACCATGGTGTCTAACAGAAAGATCCAATAAGCTTCGCGCCTGCGGAGCCTATTGAACCGATCACCCCCTCTACTTGTTGTTTTAATATGTTCAATACCTATCATGGTCATGTTCTCCCATCTTGCCTTTTGACACTGTATCACATGATCTGACAGGGGATGTTTCGCTCCTCTAATTATATTCCTCCTATGCTCCATGTATCTAACATGCAGGGTTCTCGTAGTACGCCCAACATATTGTTTTCCGCATTGACAGGAAATTAAGTATATAATAAATGTGGACGTACAATTAATGAAGTCTTTAATAGGATAGATTTCCCCTGTTGTATGGGATTTAAAATTCACACTTTTTTTAGGTATATTAATACAGGACTGACAATTACATTTGCCACACCTGTGATATCCTATTGGTCGTACAGGGAGCCATGTGTTCTGTATTTTGGAACTGAATTTCTTTTCCTTAACAAAGTGACTGGGTACTAATTTTTTGCGTAAATTATCCGCCTTCCTAAAGATCATGGAGCCCTTCGGATTTATAAGTGGCTTTAATACATCATCCAAGAGTAACAATGAAGTATTTTTCCTTATTACTTGACTGATTTTGTGTGCACAATTGTTATATTGTGTAATGAATGCCATGCTTTTATCGTTCTTATTAATATCTGAAACGTGTTCTTTTCCTTTCTTAATCTTGGGTATAAGTAATTGTTCTCTTTGCATTTTCTCAACTTCTGTGTATGCTTTTTCTAATAAGTCTTGAGGATATCCTTGTTCAGAGAATGATTCCATAAGTATGTTAGCTTGCATTTTATAAGTGGTGATAGAGGTGCAATTTCGTCTTAGACGTACAAATTGGCCCCTGGGGATATTATCCTTCCAACACTGTTTGTGGGAACTTTTATAATTCAAATATTTATTATGATCTACTTCTTTAATAAATGTTCTTGTGACCAATTTCTCTTGTTCAATTATTAGCTCTATATCAAGAAAACTGATATTGCTTTTGCTATAATTAGACGTGAATTTTAATCCGTATTCATTATTATTTAAACTGTTCGTGAATAAGTGAAGTGAATCTAATGTGCCTCCCCAAACAATAAACAAATCATCTATATATCGGCCATAGTAGATCAGATCCGCCCCGAGCTCTCTACCCCACACATGTTCCTCCTCAAACATGCCCATGTATAGGTTCGCGAGACTCGGAGCGAATCTGGCCCCCATGGCCGCACCCCGTGTCTGTAAATAATATTGAGTGTCAAACATGAAATAATTATGTGATAAAATAAATTTAATTGAACTTAGAACAAAGACACGCAGAGAGTCCGCAAGATCACTTTGTTTTAAATAGTGATCAACTACAGATATTCCTTTATCATGTGGTATGTTCGAGTATAATGCCTCGACATCACATGTTAGTAAATAATAATTATTTTTCCACACTATCGTATTAATAACATTTAAAAAATGTTGAGTATCTTTTATGTGTGATCTCAGACTCTCTACGTGTCCCTGTAAATAATGATCAACAAAAAAAGACAAATTATTTGTAAGTGAACCCACCCCCGAAATTATGGGTCGACCTGGTGGATTAATAAGTGTCTTGTGAATTTTGGGTAAAACATAAAACGTGGGAGTGATGGGGTGTGCACAAAATAAAAAGTTTTGAGTTTCTTTTGATATAGAGCCTTCCTCATAAGCAGAGTCTAATAGTTCATTAAGCTGTTTTTGGAACAGGACAGTGGGGTTTGAGTTTATATTGCGATAGAAATGCTCATCACGTAATTGTCTATAGCACTCTGAGGTGTAATCCTCCGTATCTAAAATCACAACCCCACCGCCCTTATCTGCAGATTTTATTATAATAGATGTATCCCCTTGTAATGTTTTTAGGGCCTTTCGTTCCCCAGGGGTCAAGTTATCCCAGTATTTGCACTCCTCTGATTTTTCACATATATCCCTAAAATTGGCTAGTGTGGACTTATAAAAGCTGTCTACATAAGGCCCCTTATAAGCTAAAGGGTAGAAGTCTGTTTTCTTTTTAAATAAATGATTCTTTGCATCATAGATAGGAATCTTACTTTCTATCTTGAAACTCTCTGTGTTTCCTTCCTGTTCCAAGCATTCGAGGATCTCCAATGCATTAGAATCATCCTCATCCAATATTATGGGCATTTCATCACATTTATTCTTTTTTAAAGCTTTAAGAGCAAAATACCTTTTCCTGCTCAATGTGCGGATGTATCGATTTAGATCGACAAATAGCTGGAAGAGGTTAGGTTTAGCCACAGGAGCATAATTTAATCCCTTTTCAAGCAGGTTTTTCTCCTCCTCTGTTAATACTCTCTTAGACAAATTAAAAATGCCTTTCCCAGTACCCTTATGTGCTACTTTCTGCGGGGCGTTTTGAATCTGTTTCCGTCTCCCTCCTCCTCTGCATCCTCTGCTTCTTTGTTTCTTCCTCTCTTCATGTGATATTTGTTTGTGTGCCACATGTTTGCTCCCCTGTGCCTGTCTAAAAAATGGTTATGATTGACTGGTGTGGATTCCTGTTCCTCCTCAGTTTCAGATGGTCTCATTGTTCTATTATCAGATCTGTGATTTCTATCATCATCTAACACCTGATGTCTATTTCTGTGTGTGAATTCTACTCTCCGATTTTGTATTTGCATACGTGAGTTTCTCCCCCTACTCTCATGTTGGTTTTCCCATTGTCGTGGTGTATTTTGACCTCTATAAGATTGTCTTTTCTTATACCCCACGTTAGGTGTACCCTGATAGGAGTTATAATTATTGGATGAATATACCTTTCTATAGTCACGGGATATACCTTTCTCATAATCGGTCACATCCCTTTCCATTTTATGATCTTTTTTGTCCACTAATGATTGTTCAAATTCTAACAGTTTTTTATTTACTTTGAAATCTCTTTCTTTAAATTCCTCTAATTTTTCATAATCTTTTAAGGAAGAATTAATCTTTTCTATTTCTATTTGGAGTTCTTTAACTTTCTGTTCTCTATATCTAATGAGTAACTGCATAAGATGCTTGGAACAATTATCCAATACGGTGTTCCATTCATCAGTGAAGGTCTTATCCTCCCTGAAGGTGGATTCCTTCAGGATTCTAAGGCCCCTCGGGATGAGATCCCCATCTAGGTATTTTTGTAAAGATACTTGATCCCACCAGTGCTTGGTTTCAGAGATGCAAAGATTTTCCAATTTATTAAACCAACCATGCATCTCAGCAACCGCCCCGGTGCTTTTTTCCGCATTAATGGTATTATTACCCCTTAGGTATAGGTCTCTTCTCTCAAGTCTATTGGCAATACACGTTAGTTGTGTCATATTGACTAAGCAGATTTATACACAAATGTGTCTTTCTGCACACAGAGGAAAAAAATATATATATATAAAAATAAAAATAATAATAATGAGGATATTAAAAAAAATATATATATAATATAATAAAAATCCACAATAAATCAAAAGCTGCCGGGATACCAATATACAAAGAAAACAAGAAAAAATTCCAGGCGCTATGATTTAAACAAGTGCGTAAGCAGCTCTCTTAGGGGCAATTGGTATTTCGCCCCTGAAATTGAAACAGAAAAACCAAAAAAAAGGAGAGAAAGCGCTATTCACATTTGATGTGGATTTTTATTTTTCCTTAATTAACAATTTTCATTAAAAGCACATTATATATATTCAAATGCCGGCCGGCAATGCACAGACAATAAAAATAGATATATTAGTATATTACAATAAACTCAGTAATAATATTCAGGATATATCCTTTCACCTGTATGTTATAAGTATAATGACTTTAATTTATGGTCTATCTATACTATGACAAAATGTAACAACCTTGTAATCTTCTCACATGAGTATATTGTTACTATTGTAGCTACACAAATATTGATCCTTTGCCTTTGTAACAATATTTAGACCATACAGATGTCCATGGCTCCTGTATTAATGGAGTGCATGTATTCACAGACAAACTTGTAGTGGGTATGTTTTAAAAGTGTTTAAAGGCAGTTCATATATGAGGTTAGTGCATGGATAATGATTATACCACTGTGTGGATGATAAATGAAAGTACCGTGCAGATGTCTCTGTTAAACCACAATGGTTATGATGCTCCTCCTGGCTGTTGTCCCGTAAACGCCTTTGTTTGGAGTTTAAACGGCTTTCATCCACGGTGTACTCTCTCTTTCCTCCCGGCCGGTAAGCACTATCCTCGGCCTTATCCGGAGTCCGTGAATGGGTGATGTTTGAGAGTTTTCTCCTCTCCACAAGGACTGTGCTCAGTTTTTCCTCCCGGCCGGTAAGCACTCCCCTCGGCCTTATCCGGAGTCTGTGAGCAGGTGATGGTGAAAGTTTCTCCTCTCCACGAGGACTGTGCTCCGCTGGCTGACTGGTGAACTCGGTCTACAATGCAGTGTGACCGGAGATGCTGACAGACGCGTTTCTCCGCCTACTTGCAGGTATCGGCGGCTTCCTCAGTGTCATGATCTTTCCTTACTAAATGCTCCTTTTTAAATAGCCATTCAATTAAACGATCCATGTGTATTCAATTTATTAATCATTCCCTCTCTCCACAGGCATGAGTCCTATCTTAATATCATTCATTATTACTTTATATATTGCCTAGGAAACAGTTTAAATATGCATATATAGTATATATAAAAAATAATAATAATGTGCAATTTAAAAATGCTTAAAAAATATATATATATTTTACTAAGCAAACAAAATAAACCCTTATTTTATATTGCCAATACGACGTGTATTAATATATACCTATGATAATTACATTCGTTTACCTTTTTATTTTATTTTTTTAATAGAAATGTATATATATAACAATTTCTCCAATAATTGTAGTTTAATTATCATAAAAAGCGTAACACGCAATCCTCTATTGTCGAACTCCACTGTATTCTTTTGTTGCTATTATTAATATTTATATACCCTTCTTATTCATTGTCTTAACCTACTATAGTGGACAATATATATCAATAATAATTTTTTCTTACAGATGTATATCCATTCAACACATATCCACACTCAGTCTTATGATTCTAATATAACCCAAAAATATTTAAATGTGTACATTTCCCCAATGGGTGTATCATGCATGCACACATACATATGTGCATGCATGTATACACATGTGGTACATGCACTTAATGCATGTCCACATTATTTAACCCCTATTTTACTCAGGGACTGAATGACATATTGTTGAATATGTATACAATTGCTCAAAACAATTTCCTGATCCTTTCTATACTCCATTTAATTCTACAGTGTCATTCAGGCCCGAGGGAACCATGGTGTCTAACAGAAAGATCCAATACATCTGTAAGAAAAAATTATTATTGATATATATTGTCCACTATAGTAGGTTAAGACAATGAATAAGAAGGGTATATAAATATTAATAATAGCAACAAAAGAATACAGTGGAGTTCGACAATAGAGGATTGCGTGTTACGCTTTTTATGATAATTAAACTACAATTATTGGAGAAATTGTTATATATATACATTTCTATTAAAAAAATAAAATAAAAAGGTAAACGAATGTAATTATCATAGGTATATATTAATACACGTCGTATTGGCAATATAAAATAAGGGTTTATTTTGTTTGCTTAGTAAAATATATATATATTTTTTAAGCATTTTTAAATTGCACATTATTATTATTTTTTATATATACTATATATGCATATTTAAACTGTTTCCTAGGCAATATATAAAGTAATAATGAATGATATTAAGATAGGACTCATGCCTGTGGAGAGAGGGAATGATTAATAAATTGAATACACATGGATCGTTTAATTGAATGGCTATTTAAAAAGGAGCATTTAGTAAGGAAAGATCATGACACTCAGGAAGCCGCCGATACCTGCAAGTAGGCGGAGAAACGCGTCTGTCAGCATCTCCGGTCACACTGCATTGTAGACCGAGTTCACCAGTCAGCCAGCGGAGCACAGTCCTCGTGGAGAGGAGAAACTTTCACCATCACCTGCTCACAGACTCCGGATAAGGCCGAGGGGAGTGCTTACCGGCCGGGAGGAAAAACTGAGCACAGTCCTTGTGGAGAGGAGAAAACTCTCAAACATCACCCATTCACGGACTCCGGATAAGGCCGAGGATAGTGCTTACCGGCCGGGAGGAAAGAGAGAGTACACCGTGGATGAAAGCCGTTTAAACTCCAAACAAAGGCGTTTACGGGACAACAGCCAGGAGGAGCATCATAACCATTGTGGTTTAACAGAGACATCTGCACGGTACTTTCATTTATCATCCACACAGTGGTATAATCATTATCCATGCACTAACCTCATATATGAACTGCCTTTAAACACTTTTAAAACATACCCACTACAAGTTTGTCTGTGAATACATGCACTCCATTAATACAGGAGCCATGGACATCTGTATGGTCTAAATATTGTTACAAAGGCAAAGGATCAATATTTGTGTAGCTACAATAGTAACAATATACTCATGTGAGAAGATTACAAGGTTGTTACATTTTGTCATAGTATAGATAGACCATAAATTAAAGTCATTATACTTATAACATACAGGTGAAAGGATATATCCTGAATATTATTACTGAGTTTATTGTAATATACTAATATATCTATTTTTATTGTCTGTGCATTGCCGGCCGGCATTTGAATATATATAATGTGCTTTTAATGAAAATTGTTAATTAAGGAAAAATAAAAATCCACATCAAATGTGAATAGCGCTTTCTCTCCTTTTTTTTGGTTTTTCTGTTTCAATTTCAGGGGCGAAATACCAATTGCCCCTAAGAGAGCTGCTTACGCACTTGTTTAAATCATAGCGCCTGGAATTTTTTCTTGTTTTCTTTGTATATTGGTATCCCGGCAGCTTTTGATTTATTGTGGATTTTTATTATATTATATATATATATTTTTTAATATCCTCATTATTATTATTTTTATTTTTATATATATATTTTTTTCCTCTGTGTGCAGAAAGACACATTTGTGTATAAATCTGCTTAGTCAATATGACACAACTAACGTGTATTGCCAATAGACTTGAGAGAAGAGACCTATACCTAAGGGGTAATAATACCATTAATGCGGAAAAAAGCACCGGGGCGGTTGCTGAGATGCATGGTTGGTTTAATAAATTGGAAAATCTTTGCATCTCTGAAACCAAGCACTGGTGGGATCAAGTATCTTTACAAAAATACCTAGATGGGGATCTCATCCCGAGGGGCCTTAGAATCCTGAAGGAATCCACCTTCAGGGAGGATAAGACCTTCACTGATGAATGGAACACCGTATTGGATAATTGTTCCAAGCATCTTATGCAGTTACTCATTAGATATAGAGAACAGAAAGTTAAAGAACTCCAAATAGAAATAGAAAAGATTAATTCTTCCTTAAAAGATTATGAAAAATTAGAGGAATTTAAAGAAAGAGATTTCAAAGTAAATAAAAAACTGTTAGAATTTGAACAATCATTAGTGGACAAAAAAGATCATAAAATGGAAAGGGATGTGACCGATTATGAGAAAGGTATATCCCGTGACTATAGAAAGGTATATTCATCCAATAATTATAACTCCTATCAGGGTACACCTAACGTGGGGTATAAGAAAAGACAATCTTATAGAGGTCAAAATACACCACGACAATGGGAAAACCAACATGAGAGTAGGGGGAGAAACTCACGTATGCAAATACAAAATCGGAGAGTAGAATTCACACACAGAAATAGATATCAGGTGTTAGATGATGATAGAAATCACAGATCTGATAATAGAACAATGAGACCATCTGAAACTGAGGAGGAACAGGAATCCACACCAGTCAATCATAACCATTTTTTAGACAGGCGCAGGGGAGCAAACATGTGGCACACAAACAAATATCACATGAAGAGAGGAAGAAACAAAGAAGCAGAGGATGCAGAGGAGGAGGGAGACGGAAACAGATTCAAAACGCCCCGCAGAAAGTAGCACATAAGGGTACTGGGAAAGGCATTTTTAATTTGTCTAAGAGAGTATTAACAGAGGAGGAGAAAAACCTGCTTGAAAAGGGATTAAATTATGCTCCTGTGGCTAAACCTAACCTCTTCCAGCTATTTGTCGATCTAAATCGATACATCCGCACATTGAGCAGGAAAAGGTATTTTGCTCTTAAAGCTTTAAAAAAGAATAAATGTGATGAAATGCCCATAATATTGGATGAGGATGATTCTAATGCATTGGAGATCCTCGAATGCTTGGAACAGGAAGGAAACACAGAGAGTTTCAAGATAGAAAGTAAGATTCCTATCTATGATGCAAAGAATCATTTATTTAAAAAGAAAACAGACTTCTACCCTTTAGCTTATAAGGGGCCTTATGTAGACAGCTTTTATAAGTCCACACTAGCCAATTTTAGGGATATATGTGAAAAATCAGAGGAGTGCAAATACTGGGATAACTTGACCCCTGGGGAACGAAAGGCCCTAAAAACATTACAAGGGGATACATCTATTATAATAAAATCTGCAGATAAGGGCGGTGGGGTTGTGATTTTAGATACGGAGGATTACACCTCAGAGTGCTATAGACAATTACGTGATGAGCATTTCTATCGCAATATAAACTCAAACCCCACTGTCCTGTTCCAAAAACAGCTTAATGAACTATTAGACTCTGCTTATGAGGAAGGCTCTATATCAAAAGAAACTCAAAACTTTTTATTTTGTGCACACCCCATCACTCCCACGTTTTATGTTTTACCCAAAATTCACAAGACACTTATTAATCCACCAGGTCGACCCATAATTTCGGGGGTGGGTTCACTTACAAATAATTTGTCTTTTTTTGTTGATCATTATTTACAGGGACACGTAGAGAGTCTGAGATCACACATAATAAGCTTCCGCAGGCGCGAAGCTTATTGGATCTTTCTGTTAGACACCATGGTTCCCTCGGGCCTGAATGACACTGTAGAATTAAATGGAGTATAGAAAGGATCAGGAAATTGTTTTGAGCAATTGTATACATATTCAACAATATGTCATTCAGTCCCTGAGTAAAATAGGGGTTAAATAATGTGGACATGCATTAAGTGCATGTGCCACATGTGTATACATGCATGCACATATGTATGTGTGCATGCATGATACACCCATTGGGGAAATGTACACATTTAAATATTTTTGGGTTATATTAGAATCATAAGACTGAGTGTGGATATGTGTTGAATGGATATACATCTGTAAGAAAAAATTATTATTGATATATATTGTCCACTATAGTAGGTTAAGACAATGAATAAGAAGGGTATATAAATATTAATAATAGCAACAAAAGAATACAGTGGAGTTCGACAATAGAGGATTGCGTGTTACGCTTTTTATGATAATTAAACTACAATTATTGGAGAAATTGTTATATATATACATTTCTATTAAAAAAATAAAATAAAAAGGTAAACGAATGTAATTATCATAGGTATATATTAATACACGTCGTATTGGCAATATAAAATAAGGGTTTATTTTGTTTGCTTAGTAAAATATATATATTTTTTAAGCATTTTTAAATTGCACATTATTATTATTTTTTATATATACTATATATGCATATTTAAACTGTTTCCTAGGCAATATATAAAGTAATAATGAATGATATTAAGATAGGACTCATGCCTGTGGAGAGAGGGAATGATTAATAAATTGAATACACATGGATCGTTTAATTGAATGGCTATTTAAAAAGGAGCATTTAGTAAGGAAAGATCATGACACTGAGGAAGCCGCCGATACCTGCAAGTAGGCGGAGAAACGCGTCTGTCAGCATCTCCGGTCACACTGCATTGTAGACCGAGTTCACCAGTCAGCCAGCGGAGCACAGTCCTCGTGGAGAGGAGAAACTTTCACCATCACCTGCTCACAGACTCCGGATAAGGCCGAGGGGAGTGCTTACCGGCCGGGAGGAAAAACTGAGCACAGTCCTTGTGGAGAGGAGAAAACTCTCAAACATCACCCATTCACGGACTCCGGATAAGGCCGAGGATAGTGCTTACCGGCCGGGAGGAAAGAGAGAGTACACCGTGGATGAAAGCCGTTTAAACTCCAAACAAAGGCGTTTACGGGACAACAGCCAGGAGGAGCATCATAACCATTGTGGTTTAACAGAGACATCTGCACGGTACTTTCATTTATCATCCACACAGTGGTATAATCATTATCCATGCACTAACCTCATATATGAACTGCCTTTAAACACTTTTAAAACATACCCACTACAAGTTTGTCTGTGAATACATGCACTCCATTAATACAGGAGCCATGGACATCTGTATGGTCTAAATATTGTTACAAAGGCAAAGGATCAATATTTGTGTAGCTACAATAGTAACAATATACTCATGTGAGAAGATTACAAGGTTGTTACATTTTGTCATAGTATAGATAGACCATAAATTAAAGTCATTATACTTATAACATACAGGTGAAAGGATATATCCTGAATATTATTACTGAGTTTATTGTAATATACTAATATATCTATTTTTATTGTCTGTGCATTGCCGGCCGGCATTTGAATATATATAATGTGCTTTTAATGAAAATTGTTAATTAAGGAAAAATAAAAATCCACATCAAATGTGAATAGCGCTTTCTCTCCTTTTTTTTGGTTTTTCTGTTTCAATTTCAGGGGCGAAATACCAATTGCCCCTAAGAGAGCTGCTTACGCACTTGTTTAAATCATAGCGCCTGGAATTTTTTCTTGTTTTCTTTGTATATTGGTATCCCGGCAGCTTTTGATTTATTGTGGATTTTTATTATATTATATATATATATTTTTTAATATCCTCATTATTATTATTTTTATTTTTATATATATATTTTTTTCCTCTGTGTGCAGAAAGACACATTTGTGTATAAATCTGCTTAGTCAATATGACACAACTAACGTGTATTGCCAATAGACTTGAGAGAAGAGACCTATACCTAAGGGGTAATAATACCATTAATGCGGAAAAAAGCACCGGGGCGGTTGCTGAGATGCATGGTTGGTTTAATAAATTGGAAAATCTTTGCATCTCTGAAACCAAGCACTGGTGGGATCAAGTATCTTTACAAAAATACCTAGATGGGGATCTCATCCCGAGGGGCCTTAGAATCCTGAAGGAATCCACCTTCAGGGAGGATAAGACCTTCACTGATGAATGGAACACCGTATTGGATAATTGTTCCAAGCATCTTATGCAGTTACTCATTAGATATAGAGAACAGAAAGTTAAAGAACTCCAAATAGAAATAGAAAAGATTAATTCTTCCTTAAAAGATTATGAAAAATTAGAGGAATTTAAAGAAAGAGATTTCAAAGTAAATAAAAAACTGTTAGAATTTGAACAATCATTAGTGGACAAAAAAGATCATAAAATGGAAAGGGATGTGACCGATTATGAGAAAGGTATATCCTGTGACTATAGAAAGGTATATTCATCCAATAATTATAACTCCTATCAGGGTACACCTAACGTGGGGTATAAGAAAAGACAATCTTATAGAGGTCAAAATACACCACGACAATGGGAAAACCAACATGAGAGTAGGGGGAGAAACTCACGTATGCAAATACAAAATCGGAGAGTAGAATTCACACACAGAAATAGATATCAGGTGTTAGATGATGATAGAAATCACAGATCTGATAATAGAACAATGAGACCATCTGAAACTGAGGAGGAACAGGAATCCACACCAGTCAATCATAACCATTTTTTAGACAGGCGCAGGGGAGCAAACATGTGGCACACAAACAAATATCACATGAAGAGAGGAAGAAACAAAGAAGCAGAGGATGCAGAGGAGGAGGGAGACGGAAACAGATTCAAAACGCCCCGCAGAAAGTAGCACATAAGGGTACTGGGAAAGGCATTTTTAATTTGTCTAAGAGAGTATTAACAGAGGAGGAGAAAAACCTGCTTGAAAAGGGATTAAATTATGCTCCTGTGGCTAAACCTAACCTCTTCCAGCTATTTGTCGATCTAAATCGATACATCCGCACATTGAGCAGGAAAAGGTATTTTGCTCTTAAAGCTTTAAAAAAGAATAAATGTGATGAAATGCCCATAATATTGGATGAGGATGATTCTAATGCATTGGAGATCCTCGAATGCTTGGAACAGGAAGGAAACACAGAGAGTTTCAAGATAGAAAGTAAGATTCCTATCTATGATGCAAAGAATCATTTATTTAAAAAGAAAACAGACTTCTACCCTTTAGCTTATAAGGGGCCTTATGTAGACAGCTTTTATAAGTCCACACTAGCCAATTTTAGGGATATATGTGAAAAATCAGAGGAGTGCAAATACTGGGATAACTTGACCCCTGGGGAACGAAAGGCCCTAAAAACATTACAAGGGGATACATCTATTATAATAAAATCTGCAGATAAGGGCGGTGGGGTTGTGATTTTAGATACGGAGGATTACACCTCAGAGTGCTATAGACAATTACGTGATGAGCATTTCTATCGCAATATAAACTCAAACCCCACTGTCCTGTTCCAAAAACAGCTTAATGAACTATTAGACTCTGCTTATGAGGAAGGCTCTATATCAAAAGAAACTCAAAACTTTTTATTTTGTGCACACCCCATCACTCCCACGTTTTATGTTTTACCCAAAATTCACAAGACACTTATTAATCCACCAGGTCGACCCATAATTTCGGGGGTGGGTTCACTTACAAATAATTTGTCTTTTTTTGTTGATCATTATTTACAGGGACACGTAGAGAGTCTGAGATCACACATAATAAGCTTCCGCAGGCGCGAAGCTTATTGGATCTTTCTGTTAGACACCATGGTTCCCTCGGGCCTGAATGACACTGTAGAATTAAATGGAGTATAGAAAGGATCAGGAAATTGTTTTGAGCAATTGTATACATATTCAACAATATGTCATTCAGTCCCTGAGTAAAATAGGGGTTAAATAATGTGGACATGCATTAAGTGCATGTGCCACATGTGTATACATGCATGCACATATGTATGTGTGCATGCATGATACACCCATTGGGGAAATGTACACATTTAAATATTTTTGGGTTATATTAGAATCATAAGACTGAGTGTGGATATGTGTTGAATGGATATACATCTGTAAGAAAAAATTATTATTGATATATATTGTCCACTATAGTAGGTTAAGACAATGAATAAGAAGGGTATATAAATATTAATAATAGCAACAAAAGAATACAGTGGAGTTCGACAATAGAGGATTGCGTGTTACGCTTTTTATGATAATTAAACTACAATTATTGGAGAAATTGTTATATATATACATTTCTATTAAAAAAATAAAATAAAAAGGTAAACGAATGTAATTATCATAGGTATATATTAATACACGTCGTATTGGCAATATAAAATAAGGGTTTATTTTGTTTGCTTAGTAAAATATATATATTTTTTAAGCATTTTTAAATTGCACATTATTATTATTTTTTATATATACTATATATGCATATTTAAACTGTTTCCTAGGCAATATATAAAGTAATAATGAATGATATTAAGATAGGACTCATGCCTGTGGAGAGAGGGAATGATTAATAAATTGAATACACATGGATCGTTTAATTGAATGGCTATTTAAAAAGGAGCATTTAGTAAGGAAAGATCATGACACTGAGGAAGCCGCCGATACCTGCAAGTAGGCGGAGAAACGCGTCTGTCAGCATCTCCGGTCACACTGCATTGTAGACCGAGTTCACAAGTCAGCCAGCGGAGCACAGTCCTCGTGGAGAGGAGAAACTTTCACCATCACCTGCTCACAGACTCCGGATAAGGCCGAGGGGAGTGCTTACCGGCCGGGAGGAAAAACTGAGCACAGTCCTTGTGGAGAGGAGAAAACTCTCAAACATCACCCATTCACGGACTCCGGATAAGGCCGAGGATAGTGCTTACCGGCCGGGAGGAAAGAGAGAGTACACCGTGGATGAAAGCCGTTTAAACTCCAAACAAAGGCGTTTACGGGACAACAGCCAGGAGGAGCATCATAACCATTGTGGTTTAACAGAGACATCTGCACGGTACTTTCATTTATCATCCACACAGTGGTATAATCATTATCCATGCACTAACCTCATATATGAACTGCCTTTAAACACTTTTAAAACATACCCACTACAAGTTTGTCTGTGAATACATGCACTCCATTAATACAGGAGCCATGGACATCTGTATGGTCTAAATATTGTTACAAAGGCAAAGGATCAATATTTGTGTAGCTACAATAGTAACAATATACTCATGTGAGAAGATTACAAGGTTGTTACATTTTGTCATAGTATAGATAGACCATAAATTAAAGTCATTATACTTATAACATACAGGTGAAAGGATATATCCTGAATATTATTACTGAGTTTATTGTAATATACTAATATATCTATTTTTATTGTCTGTGCATTGCCGGCCGGCATTTGAATATATATAATGTGCTTTTAATGAAAATTGTTAATTAAGGAAAAATAAAAATCCACATCAAATGTGAATAGCGCTTTCTCTCCTTTTTTTTGGTTTTTCTGTTTCAATTTCAGGGGCGAAATACCAATTGCCCCTAAGAGAGCTGCTTACGCACTTGTTTAAATCATAGCGCCTGGAATTTTTTCTTGTTTTCTTTGTATATTGGTATCCCGGCAGCTTTTGATTTATTGTGGATTTTTATTATATTATATATATATATATTTTAATATCCTCATTATTATTATTTTTATTTTTATATATATATTTTTTTCCTCTGTGTGCAGAAAGACACATTTGTGTATAAATCTGCTTAGTCAATATGACACAACTAACGTGTATTGCCAATAGACTTGAGAGAAGAGACCTATACCTAAGGGGTAATAATACCATTAATGCGGAAAAAAGCACCGGGGCGGTTGCTGAGATGCATGGTTGGTTTAATAAATTGGAAAATCTTTGCATCTCTGAAACCAAGCACTGGTGGGATCAAGTATCTTTACAAAAATACCTAGATGGGGATCTCATCCCGAGGGGCCTTAGAATCCTGAAGGAATCCACCTTCAGGGAGGATAAGACCTTCACTGATGAATGGAACACCGTATTGGATAATTGTTCCAAGCATCTTATGCAGTTACTCATTAGATATAGAGAACAGAAAGTTAAAGAACTCCAAATAGAAATAGAAAAGATTAATTCTTCCTTAAAAGATTATGAAAAATTAGAGGAATTTAAAGAAAGAGATTTCAAAGTAAATAAAAAACTGTTAGAATTTGAACAATCATTAGTGGACAAAAAAGATCATAAAATGGAAAGGGATGTGACCGATTATGAGAAAGGTATATCCTGTGACTATAGAAAGGTATATTCATCCAATAATTATAACTCCTATCAGGGTACACCTAACGTGGGGTATAAGAAAAGACAATCTTATAGAGGTCAAAATACACCACGACAATGGGAAAACCAACATGAGAGTAGGGGGAGAAACTCACGTATGCAAATACAAAATCGGAGAGTAGAATTCACACACAGAAATAGATATCAGGTGTTAGATGATGATAGAAATCACAGATCTGATAATAGAACAATGAGACCATCTGAAACTGAGGAGGAACAGGAATCCACACCAGTCAATCATAACCATTTTTTAGACAGGCGCAGGGGAGCAAACATGTGGCACACAAACAAATATCACATGAAGAGAGGAAGAAACAAAGAAGCAGAGGATGCAGAGGAGGAGGGAGACGGAAACAGATTCAAAACGCCCCGCAGAAAGTAGCACATAAGGGTACTGGGAAAGGCATTTTTAATTTGTCTAAGAGAGTATTAACAGAGGAGGAGAAAAACCTGCTTGAAAAGGGATTAAATTATGCTCCTGTGGCTAAACCTAACCTCTTCCAGCTATTTGTCGATCTAAATCGATACATCCGCACATTGAGCAGGAAAAGGTATTTTGCTCTTAAAGCTTTAAAAAAGAATAAATGTGATGAAATGCCCATAATATTGGATGAGGATGATTCTAATGCATTGGAGATCCTCGAATGCTTGGAACAGGAAGGAAACACAGAGAGTTTCAAGATAGAAAGTAAGATTCCTATCTATGATGCAAAGAATCATTTATTTAAAAAGAAAACAGACTTCTACCCTTTAGCTTATAAGGGGCCTTATGTAGACAGCTTTTATAAGTCCACACTAGCCAATTTTAGGGATATATGTGAAAAATCAGAGGAGTGCAAATACTGGGATAACTTGACCCCTGGGGAACGAAAGGCCCTAAAAACATTACAAGGGGATACATCTATTATAATAAAATCTGCAGATAAGGGCGGTGGGGTTGTGATTTTAGATACGGAGGATTACACCTCAGAGTGCTATAGACAATTACGTGATGAGCATTTCTATCGCAATATAAACTCAAACCCCACTGTCCTGTTCCAAAAACAGCTTAATGAACTATTAGACTCTGCTTATGAGGAAGGCTCTATATCAAAAGAAACTCAAAACTTTTTATTTTGTGCACACCCCATCACTCCCACGTTTTATGTTTTACCCAAAATTCACAAGACACTTATTAATCCACCAGGTCGACCCATAATTTCGGGGGTGGGTTCACTTACAAATAATTTGTCTTTTTTTGTTGATCATTATTTACAGGGACACGTAGAGAGTCTGAGATCACACATAAAAGATACTCAACATTTTTTAAATGTTATTAATACGATAGTGTGGAAAAATAATTATTATTTACTAACGTGATGTCGAGGCATTATACTCGAACATACCACATGATAAAGGAATATCTGTAGTTGATCACTATTTAAAACAAAGTGATCTTGCGGACTCTCTGCGTGTCTTTGTTCTAAGTTCAATTAAATTAATTTTATCACATAATTATTTCATGTTTGACACTCAATATTATTTACAGACACGGGGTGCGGCCATGGGGGCCAGATTCGCTCCGAGTCTCGCGAACCTATACATGGGCATGTTTGAGGAGGAACATGTGTGGGGTAGTGAGCTCGGGGCGGATCTGATCTACTATGGCCGATATATAGATGATTTGTTTATTGTTTGGGGAGGCACATTAGATTCACTTCACTTATTCACGAACAGTTTAAATAATAATGAATACGGATTAAAATTCACGTCTAATTATAGCAAAAGCAATATCAGTTTTCTTGATATAGAGCTAATAATTGAACAAGAGAAATTGGTCACAAGAACATTTATTAAAGAAGTAGATCATAATAAATATTTGAATTATAAAAGTTCCCACAAACAGTGTTGGAAGGATAATATCCCCAGGGGCCAATTTGTACGTCTAAGACGAAATTGCACCTCTATCACCACTTATAAAATGCAAGCTAACATACTTATGGAATCATTCTCTGAACAAGGATATCCTCAAGACTTATTAGAAAAAGCATACACAGAAGTTGAGAAAATGCAAAGAGAACAATTACTTATACCCAAGATTAAGAAAGGAAAAGAACACGTTTCAGATATTAATAAGAACGATAAAAGCATGGCATTCATTACACAATATAACAATTGTGCACACAAAATCAGTCAAGTAATAAGGAAAAATACTTCATTGTTACTCTTGGATGATGTATTAAAGCCACTTATAAATCCGAAGGGCTCCATGATCTTTAGGAAGGCGGATAATTTACGCAAAAAATTAGTACCCAGTCACTTTGTTAAGGAAAAGAAATTCAGTTCCAAAATACAGAACACATGGCTCCCTGTACGACCAATAGGATATCACAGGTGTGGCAAATGTAATTGTCAGTCCTGTATTAATATACCTAAAAAAAGTGTGAATTTTAAATCCCATACAACAGGGGAAATCTATCCTATTAAAGACTTCATTAATTGTACGTCCACATTTATTATATACTTAATTTCCTGTCAATGCGGAAAACAATATGTTGGGCGTACTACGAGAACCCTGCATGTTAGATACATGGAGCATAGGAGGAATATAATTAGAGGAGCGAAACATCCCCTGTCAGATCATGTGATACAGTGTCAAAAGGCAAGATGGGAGAACATGACCATGATAGGTATTGAACATATTAAAACAACAAGTAGAGGGGGTGATCGGTTCAATAGGCTCCGCAGGCGCGAAGCTTATTGGATCTTTCTGTTAGACACCATGGTTCCCTCGGGCCTGAATGACACTGTAGAATTAAATGGAGTATAGAAAGGATCAGGAAATTGTTTTGAGCAATTGTATACATATTCAACAATATGTCATTCAGTCCCTGAGTAAAATAGGGGTTAAATAATGTGGACATGCATTAAGTGCATGTACCACATGTGTATACATGCATGCACATATGTATGTGTGCATGCATGATACACCCATTGGGGAAATGTACACATTTAAATATTTTTGGGTTATATTAGAATCATAAGACTGAGTGTGGATATGTGTTGAATGGATATACATCTGTAAGAAAAAATTATTATTGATATATATTGTCCACTATAGTAGGTTAAGACAATGAATAAGAAGGGTATATAAATATTAATAATAGCAACAAAAGAATACAGTGGAGTTCGACAATAGAGGATTGCGTGTTACGCTTTTTATGATAATTAAACTACAATTATTGGAGAAATTGTTATATATATACATTTCTATTAAAAAAATAAAATAAAAAGGTAAACGAATGTAATTATCATAGGTATATATTAATACACGTCGTATTGGCAATATAAAATAAGGGTTTATTTTGTTTGCTTAGTAAAATATATATATTTTTTAAGCATTTTTAAATTGCACATTATTATTATTTTTTATATATACTATATATGCATATTTAAACTGTTTCCTAGGCAATATATAAAGTAATAATGAATGATATTAAGATAGGACTCATGCCTGTGGAGAGAGGGAATGATTAATAAATTGAATACACATGGATCGTTTAATTGAATGGCTATTTAAAAAGGAGCATTTAGTAAGGAAAGATCATGACACTGAGGAAGCCGCCGATACCTGCAAGTAGGCGGAGAAACGCGTCTGTCAGCATCTCCGGTCACACTGCATTGTAGACCGAGTTCACCAGTCAGCCAGCGGAGCACAGTCCTCGTGGAGAGGAGAAACTTTCACCATCACCTGCTCACAGACTCCGGATAAGGCCGAGGGGAGTGCTTACCGGCCGGGAGGAAAAACTGAGCACAGTCCTTGTGGAGAGGAGAAAACTCTCAAACATCACCCATTCACGGACTCCGGATAAGGCCGAGGATAGTGCTTACCGGCCGGGAGGAAAGAGAGAGTACACCGTGGATGAAAGCCGTTTAAACTCCAAACAAAGGCGTTTACGGGACAACAGCCAGGAGGAGCATCATAACCATTGTGGTTTAACAGAGACATCTGCACGGTACTTTCATTTATCATCCACACAGTGGTATAATCATTATCCATGCACTAACCTCATATATGAACTGCCTTTAAACACTTTTAAAACATACCCACTACAAGTTTGTCTGTGAATACATGCACTCCATTAATACAGGAGCCATGGACATCTGTATGGTCTAAATATTGTTACAAAGGCAAAGGATCAATATTTGTGTAGCTACAATAGTAACAATATACTCATGTGAGAAGATTACAAGGTTGTTACATTTTGTCATAGTATAGATAGACCATAAATTAAAGTCATTATACTTATAACATACAGGTGAAAGGATATATCCTGAATATTATTACTGAGTTTATTGTAATATACTAATATATCTATTTTTATTGTCTGTGCATTGCCGGCCGGCATTTGAATATATATAATGTGCTTTTAATGAAAATTGTTAATTAAGGAAAAATAAAAATCCACATCAAATGTGAATAGCGCTTTCTCTCCTTTTTTTTGGTTTTTCTGTTTCAATTTCAGGGGCGAAATACCAATTGCCCCTAAGAGAGCTGCTTACGCACTTGTTTAAATCATAGCGCCTGGAATTTTTTCAAGTAATAAAAGAGAGATACTGTATTAGCGGTATATAGACTATATGTTACAATGTCCACAAACTGTCAAAAATTATGATGTCAACATTGTTAAAATGAACTCTAACATGTTGACACCTGGGAAATAGACAGGATGGCATTGGTTCTGTTTCATACCACTATGTCATCCAACTAACAAAATGTAAATGTTACAGGTTACAGATAGGTGTCTGAATGATCCAGTTACTGTAATAAGTTCATTTAGAGCACAAATAGAAATATTATTATCCTTCTGCTTGTAGTTACTTTATGCTGAATGTATAACACACAACAGCATTTCCCTTATTCAAATCTAATCAAAAATCACGTGGGTCGTTATTTGCTAAATATTTACTACACTCACAAACAGACAGGGACCAGTGCAGAGTGACTGCCAGGCTGCCTGGGATACCTCACATGAAGCCAGGAGCAAATTGCACTTATGTTTTATACTTTTCATGCAAATTCTTAAAGATGCCAAATTCAATACTACAGTATCTCAGTATATAACTAATAACAAAATTATACTTTGGATTATTTATTTTTTCCACCAAGTTTACATATACACTACAGTAAAACTACTTGTTTTACTTGTGTGATAACCCACTCTTGGGGTATCTCTTCTTCTAGTTTACACCAGCTGCAGCCAGACACTAGAAAAGGGCTAAAACCCTTTTCATCTGGTTGCTAAGCAACAATGGCACCCGGGAGAAAATGTGTACAGCACTAGGACCCAGCAGGATCCCTGGCAGAGCAGAAAGCTGGGAGCGCTCTGATTGGCCGTGGTCGAGTGTGGGGAGAGGCAGGAAGGAGAGCTGCTGAGAGAGGAGGGTGATCCCTGGTAGAGAGAAGCCTGATGGTGGCAAGATGCAGTAAACCAGCAAGAGCTGGCCTGAGATGGGACATAGCCACACAGGATCAGCAGCATGTACCGCAGGAGGGGAAGACGCTGCACATCGGGAGGCTGTCACCCGGCAAAGCAGCAGTGAGGAGAAGTGACCGGCAGGAGCCGGCAACAGCAGCAGACAGTACAGATACTCTACCTCACCCCAGACAGCCCCCACCTATGGGCACCCAGGCCAACAGTGATCACCCTGCCAACTTTCCAAGTCACAGCCCCTCTTGGGACAGATCACAGCAGGGCTCTATTTACAAGGAGACGGACACATGTGATTTATTTGGGCCTGCCAGCAGTGGTGCCGAGAGTGGGGGGAGAGGGTACAAATTACCCGGGACCAGGTCTGATGGAGAGGCCCAGTGAGGGTCCAGTAGGGGCCCAGGCCACCTCCCCCTTACCTTGCAGCAGCAGATGCAGCTCTTTTCTTCAGCCCATCACACACCGCTGTGTACTGGTCTGCAGTGTGGCCATGGAGGTGCTTAAAATACTATTTTTTTCCCAGTATTTTTTTCTAAAAAAAATACACACCTCCTATAATTAGGCCATGCCCCTTGAAAAGTACCTGGGCCCATCCTGGCTCTTTTTTTTTTTATAATCTGTTTATTGAACAGCCAAAATTGTATATGAGAAAACAATCAGACATCTAGAGAATACATAGAGGCATAATATCAAAGGACAAATTAATAATATAATCCCAGAGATCAACAAAGCAATCATAATGGCTGAATTTTTTTTTTTTTTGTAATTATTTCAAAGAAAGAAAAAGATAGACCAGAAAAAGAAGAAAGGAGGCAGAGAGGGAGGGAATGAAAAAAAGAGACATGTGAGGAGGGAAGAGTAGGGAGCCGGAGTATCAATCAATATAAAGGGTTTAGATAATATATTGGTACATCTGAAATATGGTAAAAGCAGTCAGGCAATACTACTGTAAACCGACATAATGTTAAACGCAACCATTAAGGGAGGGAAGACGGCTGCCCACGCCTGAAAACCAGTTCAAAAAGCCTTTTCAGCTGCTCTCGGGTATGTGGAGACATATTACTTAGAGTTAAACCCCATTTTTTATAGAAAAGGCTAATACCACTAGTAGCATGTAAAGTAGCCATGCGGCGTTCATGATAGATAACTTCTAGCAAAGCAATTTCCCATTCCTAAATCGTTGGAGCCGTCGGGTATATCCAATGGGAAAGTATTACCTGTTTTGCCACAGTCACCATGACCGTCAAGGCCGGTACTATAGCTGAAATGTCTGAGATCCCCAACCAGCCTGAGAAATCAGCAAATAACAGTGCTTGAATATTTAATGGTAAGGCCAAAGCAAACAGTTTGTTTAAATAGGTACAAAGTTTGTGCCAAAATTTCTTAACCTTACAGCAAGACCAGAAATTATGGGTTAAATTAGCATTTAACATAGAACATTTGACACACAACCCTAATTCAGAAGTGTTGAAATGTTTCCTCTGAGCCGGAGAGACATACATTCTATTAATAGTCTTAAGATGAATCTCTTGTAGCCTAGCCGGTTTCAGGTGTTTAAGAGTCCGTTTTGTATTATCTAAGACATATGTGATGTCTGGGAAGTCAGGCACCTCCTTCTTCCAAGCTAATGAGAGCGAGTCCCATGAGGGAGTATTAGCTTCTACTAAGTCAGTATAGAGGTATTTAATTTTAAATGAATGAGAACGGCAGAGAGCTAGGACATTCAGTATTATGTAGGGTGAGGGAGACTGACTCACAGGGACTTTAAGAGCAGTAATATAGTGCCTAAGCTGAAGGTACATGAAGAATTGCCTCTGTGACAGGGAATATTTATCTTGTAATTGGGAAAAAGAGAGAATTTGGCCACCCGGGTCAAAAACATCTTTGATTGCGGTAATGCACTGTAATTTCCATGTGTAGAACAGTTTGTTTTGGAGTGATGGTATGAAATTGGGATTACCCCAAATAGGGATGTAAGGAGTAACTTAGGGGTCGGACTTAAGATTTTTATGGACCGAAACCCAAGCTCTATAGGTGTCATTAAATAAAATATTAGTTCTGATTTCTTTTGGGACATCTTTCAGGCGGGTGTGTAGAAGCGCAACCGGAGAGTACGGAGAGAAAAGTGCTTCCTCCAGGGAAAGGTTAACGTAAGATGTTTGGTTGAGAAGCCAATCCGAAGCATAACGGAAAAGGGCCGCCCTTGCAAACAATTGGACATTGGGAACGCTAAGTCCTCCTAGTGGTTTGGGCATGCACGGTTTTCCATTTTTCCAAATGAACTTGGAAAATATTCTGGAACAGACCAAAGTGTCCGGTCTTGAAATTATTACAGGCAGCATTTGAAGCAAGTACGATAATTTTGGAAAGGTCACTGATTTCACCACTATGGTTCTACCTAGGATGGAGAGGGGGAGATCAGCCCAGTTTTCCAACTGAAGTTTCATCTTCTGAATGATTGGCGTATAATTGCACGAATAGATTTGAGAGGTGTGTGGGGGGATGTTTATTCCCAGATATTTTAGCGTAGTTGTGCTAAGTTTAAGCCGAAGTGTGAGGTTTGTAAGATCCACAGGAGGTAAGTGAAGGCCTATAGGGAGCAAATCAGACTTACTGACATTAACTCTATACCCCGCGAATGATCCAAATTTAGTTATGGTATTAAAGATGGCCGGGATGGAAGTTAGGGGATCACGCACAAATAAGAGCATGTAATCTACGAACAGACTTAACTTAATTTGTACATTACCTACCGCAACACCAGTAAAAGAGTGAAGGTGTCTAAGGGCAATAGCCAGGGGTTCCAGAGCCAACGCAAACAGGAGGGGTGAAAGAGGGCAGTCTTGCCTAGTACCTCTTTGGGTGAAGAATGGGGCGGAAAGGAATTTATTAGTGAAGATTTGGGTAAGGGGTTCGTGATAGAGAGCTTGCAGTGTGGAAACAAACTCAGGAGGGAAACCAAACCTCCGAAGTGTCTCGAACAGGTGGTCCCACGTAACCAGATCAAAGGCCTTCTCGGCATCCAAAGACAGTAGGAAAGCAGGACCACCAGTCCGAGAGGACACCAAAGCCTGCATAACAGCGAAAATCTTACTGATATTAGTCACCGAGTGCCTTCCCCATACAAAGCCAGTTTGGTCTTCATGAATGAGACCCGGGAGCATTTTTTTCAGCCTTTCCGACAAAAGTTTAGTGAGGATTTTGTAGTCGACATTAAGTAGCGCTATGGGTCTATATGAGGAAGGCAGCAGCGGATCTCTTCCCGGTTTGGGGAGCACTCTAATTGAGGCTGAGTTAAAATATTGTGGGGCTCTGTGAAGGGAACAAATGGAGTTATATAAGGACGCCAAGGGTCCACTGATTTTTTTTTGTCAAGAATCTTATAGAACTCCGCAGACAACCCATCAGGGCCTGGAGTTTTAAGGTGCTTGAGAGAGTGAATAGTATCTAGGACCTCTTGTGTGGTAATGGGGGCTGTGAGTGATATTGAATGTTCGGGACTAAGACTTGGCAATGACATGCCATTCCAAAATTCATGCTTATTTACAGTGTCAATAGGGTCTTGAGAGTATAGATCTTTGTAAAATTTATGAAGGATGTCAGAGATCTTATTTCCTTGGAAATGACACTTCCCCTCGCCATCCCTCAAGGTCGCTATGTGGTGTGGACTAGAACCTGCCTTAAGAAGACTAGACAGTAATTTCCCAGATTTATTGCCAAAACTGAAAATATTATATTTGCCCGCACCTAAAAGTTTGTTAGAAAGTTGTGTCAGAACTTGTCAAAGTGTTGCTTAGCATTGGTGTATATGATTTTCCTATCCAATGTGGGAGAGGCCTTGAAAGGAGGAGGTGAGAGCAAATTGGGCTTCACGGTAAGTGGAGTTTAATTCTTTTTTGAATTTAGCTACAAATGCAATAATTTCTCCCCTCAGCACCGCCTTGGCTATCTGCCAAAACAAAGCTGGGTTCGATTCATGTGCGGAATTGTTGAGATGATAAGAATCCCAAGCAGCACGCAACATTTCTTGAAAGTTTTGGGATACCGCCAAGCGGGCAGGGAACTTCCACTGGGAGGAGGAACCCAATACAAATTTAGTTTGGAGAGTGATGGAAATGGGTGCATGATCTGAAATCAGTATGGATTCTATACTAGTATCCGTAATCTTATCGGATAAAACGTCAGAGACCAAAAAGTAATCTAAACGTGAAAATGAGTTGAAAGTGGCTGAGTAATATGTATACTCAAGTTCTACAGGGTTATGGAGTCTCCAAATATCAATAAGACCAAGCTGGGTGGATCAATATTTCAGGTTGGTCTTTGGAAGCTTGTATCTGTGTGAAGAAGCCGCCTTCCTATCTAACACCACAGATGAGACCAGGTTCAGGTCACCGCCTAAAATGATAGGGGCATCATTGTAGGGCCGAAGTAGATTGGTAATTTTTATGTAGAAAGATTTGTCATAAATAGTAGGGGCATAAACGTTGCATAGAATATACCTAGCGCCCTCCAAAGTGATATATAATATAACATATCTACCTTCTGAGTCAATGGTTTGGCTATGTATCTCATAGGAGATCCCCTTACGGATGAGAATAGCTACCCCTCTCGCTTTGGAAGAGTAAGAGGATGAAGCCACCAGCTTCTGGTGAAGCATGGAAAGCTTTAAGTGTTCGTCAGGTGTCAAATGTGTCTCTTGTAATAGGATAACGTCAGCTTTTACTTTGTTCATATAAGTGAGAATCCGTCTACGTTTGACAGTGGAATGAATGCCCCGCACGTTCCAGGAATAAAGTTTAAGTGAAGCAGCCATAGTCAATAAAGAGGAATAATAAGAGCGGTGTACCCACTACTGGCCTGAAGTTCCATAGCAATACAGTAATATAAGACATTTGCAAAAACATACTCACATGCACCAGTGGCGCTAGGCCAATGGGGACTGCTGTCCAGCTCCCTAGGGAAAAGGGGGAAATGAGAATAGAGGAAAAAAGGAAGAAATGGTAGGTAAAGCAAGAAACATAAAATAGTAGAAAGTAAACAAAACGGCCGTGACAGTCCACAACCATATTACACTGAACAGCAGCAACCGCGAACATCTCCCTGTAGATTAAACAAAAACAAGAAAACAAACAGTACCAACGCTGCCAGTTTCGCAATGTATTGAAAGGCTGGACATTCAAAAATAGTACTAGAAAGAGGCAAATATACAAGAAGTCCAGACCGGAACAACACATGAAAACAAAGCATCAAGGTTTCAACCCGAATTAACATGTATCAAAGAAACCGTAAACAGTAGCGTCAGGAGCATATTAACCATAAATCAACATATACTATCAGAGAATAGAATTTCAACTATCAAGATGAGGGATGAAAACATTGAAACCGTCTGCGAATTCATCCATTCTGGTCCATTGCAGTAAATTCCGGGGGTGTCGTCATACGTAGCAGGAACGCTTTGGCATCTTCCACATTTGTAAAGTCCTTGGGACTTTGGGGCAAGAAAATGCGCAGGCGGGCCGGGTACAGCAACGCAAACTTAGTTCCCGACTGCACCAGTTGGGAGCAAACAGCCGACATGTCCCTCCGAGCTCTGGACACCTCCGCTGAATAATCTTGAAAGAGAAATATTCTTTGATCATCCCATTTCAATGCTCCTTTAGCCCTGGCTGTGGTCCAGATCAGTTCCTTATGTCTGAAATTTAAGCAACGGAATATAACTGGACGAGGACGGCCTGATTAGAGTCCCTTGGTGGACCCAAGCGATGTGCCCGTTCAATTTCAAGGGATAATAATTCTTTGGGAATCCCAAGCAGGTCAGGTAACTCCGAAAGCAAAAATCTGAGCAAATCAGGGCCTTTAATGGATTCCTTAAAGCCAACTATTCTCAGATTGTTCAGTCTCGAACGATTTTCCAGGTCGTCTAGCTTGGACAGCAGCTGTTGCCGGGAGGATGACAATTGTGACACCTGTTGTTTCAGATCTTGAATCTCCTAAAAGTTAGCCCCTATGTGATTCTCATTGACGGAAATTTTGCGAGACATGGAATTCAACTCGGAGACCGCCGACATAAGCTTGTCAGCTTGTATTTGAAGTAGAGGTTTCACCGTTTCCTTTATAGCTTTTACAATTTCCACATATGAAGGAGGCGTAGGAGGTGCTTTTGGTGGCATGATGTCGAGGTCGCCGGGCAACAACTCAGGGAGTATACAAAGCTCCAGAGGGGGCAACGAGTCAGGAGAGGGTGCCGATCTCTTTCCACTTGCCCAAAGACGTTGGGGTTTAGGGGCCGTCACTGTAATGAATTTGTCCATAACACGTTTAAGAAGCCCTGTATATAATGGCCGGGTAGGGCAAAGTGTCGCTGGCACTGTAGACAACTGTGAGAGATAATCACGATCACCGCTGGGTGTAAAGCTTTACTCCATAAGTATTACATCGAAGTGAGAGAACAGATATATACTAAAGGCACCACTGTGTGCTTGGTAGGTTGAAAGAGCATTTATTTCCACAGGAATGAACAGGATTGCCCTGTATAGAGAAACATGAAAATCCCCTTCACTAGGGGGACCCGGCCAGCAGCGTCCCTCCAGGAGTGAGGAAACAAACACTTATTATCTGTGGATAGAAATGTAGCTCATAGAGGGTGCAGTCGGGGGTGAAAAGATGGTAAAAATCACAGTGAGTGGCTAGCACCAGTTAGAGCTGCATGTGAAAACTGAGAGCAATATAGAAACATGAGAGGTCATGAAACAGCTTGCATACCACAGTGGGGTCAGGCAAAGCTGCTATTAGTGTGGGAGATTGCACCATATGGAGGCACAGCTTGAGGGGAGAGTTCACAGCAGGCAGGCAGGCACACTGGAAACAGTAGGGAGAGAGAGGACACAGCTGAGGACCCTCCGGGAGACCCTCCAAGTCCCCTGCTTCCGGATAGACCGTTTTTGTGACAGTGCAGGGAGGGAAAATGGCTGCCGTCGCGGGCTACTCACAGCTGGAGAAGGTGATGTTGCGGCTCCCTCCGCACTCAGCCGCCAGACAAGGCACCGGACTGCACGGAGGATCAGGGCAGCAGGCTGCTATGAGCGGTCCGGCGGGGAGGATGATTCCCGACACATGCGCGCGGCTCCGTCCTCGATCCCGGGGATGATCCAAAATTGAGGCCCCGGCTTCACATGAGGGGGAGGGCCGCAATCTGCAAAGACAGCCTGAGCTGTCTCCCGACTCTGCAGCACACTGCCCCTGGAGCAGGAACACTTGGTGAGAGGGCAGAGGATAAAAGCAGGGCAAATTAAGGTACAGAAAGGGGGTATTTAGGGCTTTCTGCAAGCTTGCAGGCTGGAGCCCATGTAAAGAGCAGCTTCTCCTATTGCCAGCCAGGTCACGCCCCCGGGCCCATCCTGGCTCTTGGCTGCCCTGCCTGCCCGCCACTTTACCAGAAAGCCTTAAGCGATAGGCTTGTGTGAACCCCCTATTCCCCTTTACCACTTTAATTGCAAGGAAAACACAGACAGTGCCATTTATTTCTTGCCTGCTTGAACTGCAGCACTACGTGTGTACCAGGACTGTGTTATTTGCTCTGTGCTACCGCCAGTACAGTGCACTCATCCATATGTTACACAGCGCCTCCTATTGGAAGCATAAATTGTGCTAGAAGTACCTGCTCCACAGCGCCCTCTATTGGAAATTTGTGCTGTACCTTACAAGTAGCTGCTCCACAGCATCACCTATTGAATTACAAATACTGTGCACTGTGTGAACTCACTCTACAGCATAGGTCTGCAAACTCGGTCCTCATTACCCCACACCATGCATGTTTTGCAGGTTACCCAGCAGGTGCACAGGTGTATTAATTTACTCACAGACACATTTTAAAAGGTCCGCAGGTGGAGTTAATTATTTCACTTGCGATTCTGTGAGGAGACCTGCAAAACATGCACTGTGTGGGGTAATGAGGATCGAGTTTGCAGACCTACAGTATGCTCTACAGCAGGCCTGGCCAACCTGTGGCTCTCCAGATGTTGTGAAACTACACATCCCAGCATGCCCTGCCACAGTTTTAGCATTCCCTAATGGCAAAACTGTGGCAAAGCATGATGGGACATGTAGTTTTACAACAGCTGGAGAGCCACAGGTTGACCAGGCCTGCTCTACAGCATCCCCATGTAAAGAGCAGCTTCTCCTATTGCCAGCCAGGTCACGCCCCCGGGCCCATCCTGGCTCTTGACTGCCCTGCCTGCCCGCCACTTTACCAGAAAGCCTTAAGCGATAGGCTTGTGTGAACCCCCTATTCCCCTTTACCACTTTAATTGCAAGGAAAACACAGACAGTGCCATTTATCCCTTGCGTGCTTGAACTGCAGCACTACGTGTGTGCCAGGACTGTGTTATTTGCTCTGTGCTACCGCTAGTACAGTGCACTCATCCATGTTACACAGCGCCCCCTATTGGAAGCATAAATTGTGCTAGAAGTACCTGCTCCACAGTGCCTTCTATTGGAAATTTGTGCTATACCTTACAAGTAGCTGCTCCACAGCATCACCTATTGAATTACAAATACTGTGCACAGTGTGAACTCACTCTACAGCATAGGTCTGCAATCTCGGTCCTCATTACCCCACACCATGCATGTTTTGCAGGTAACCCAGCAGGTGCACAGGTGTATTAATTTACTCACAGACACATTTTAAAAGGTCCGCAGGTGGAGTTAATTATTTCACTTGCGATTCTGTGAGGAGACCTGCAAAACATGCACTGTGTGGGGTAATGAGGATCGAGTTTGCAGACCTACAGTATGCTCTACAGCAGGCCTGGCCAACCTGTGGCTCTCCAGATGTTGTGAAACTACACATCCCAGCATGCCCTGCCACAGTTTTAGCATTCCCTAATGGCAAAACTGTGGCAAAGCATGATGGGACATGTAGTTTTACAACAGCTGGAGAGCCACAGGTTGGCCAGGCCTGCTCTACAGCATCCCCTGTAAGACACTGATATAGCTGGAACATTTTGTCATCAGCATAAACTGAACATATCCAAACTAGCGCCATCCTGTGGGCACGCTAGTAATACATGGTTTAGGCAAGCTCATTCGGATACTGCTCCTTGGTTTGAGTAAATACTAAGTGGTACTACAGCATTATTTGTGGCTAATGTAGTTGATTACCAAAGTTATTCATGTTTCTTAATTGAAACGTTACAGATTTATGCTTGTGGTTAAAAGTTAATTTAATTTACAGATAGTGTTGTTATACATTATATTTGGTTCGTAATAACTCAATCTCATTAATAGTAGTGACCCACAAAAACCTGCAACAAAAAATCGTTGTCACCGTGCCTTTGTCTGCTATCTATCTGTGGGGCCCTCTTGGGGTGTTCATCCTTCTGCCACAGGCTTTCGTATCGGGGAAGACTTTAGAGCTGTCGAATCTACCAGTCGTTTAGAAGATACAGGTACGGCACTACACCAACACAGGGTCTGATATTACACTTGCTTAAATAAATGTTGCCAGCAACACCTTAGTTGTTACCTTGTTTAGTAACTTATAGTGCAGCATGTACTGTTTTTATTACTTATTTATGTGTTTCACTTACCTATAAAAAAGATTATTGAGATTGAGCACCTAGAAGAATGAAAGTAACCCTTCAATCTGATGCTCCTGCAGCGCCCTCACCGAACATTACACAAACAACAATCAGTGTCTTTTCCTGTACATATGTGAGATACAGACAATCAGTGCGTGATTCAGAGGTAGAAACTGAGCACTAGCAGTAGCGACTGGTGATGCAGCCAATGGGCTGTCTATTAAGGCACTCACCACATCTGCCATGGGTGCACAAATGTGCACCATCGGACTTTTGTGCTACCCTATGGTTGCTCAGACTGTCGACAGTATTTGAGTGCCAAAGTCACTGGAACCATGTATTCCATCGCAGACCCTCATCAGCTTGCCCACCGACTCGAGACAGCCCCCCCCTTTCACTGCCCAGAAATGCAATACCTGTCAGAACTGCATTGATCTCCATACAGTTCCAAACTTGCTCCTCAGCTGCATGCTCAGTGCGTTCCAGCAGATGCACAGAGAGCCACGCTGGCCCCCCGATAATGAACCTAAAAAGGGGGCATACCAACACCCCCTAATAAAAATAGTATAATGTATTTGCGGCCCCATGCGCTCCACAGGGGATGGAGGGGAGGGGGGGGGGGGGGGCTTCACGACGGGGGCACCAGCTTTCCTACCTTGCTTGTGACCAAATATGATCTCAAATTTCCCAATTCCGTAACTCTAACAAACATTGGGGGGGAGAGGTCTCCCCTTACTCCCTCTTAGCTACGCTTTCATTATTATGAAATCAAAGGCAACATAAAGGGTTTTGGGGAGTAAAGCATAGAGCGACTGTTAGAGCGGTAATGATGGCTCAAACAGGAATGGAATAGGATACGCATGTTTATATCCAGGACGTCAACATTCTGAAATTATCAGTCTAATGTCAGTGTTGAACATGTTGACATCCTCAATGTTGACATTCCATCCATGTTCACATTATGGTGTTGACATGATGACTGTTGACATTGCATACCACACCCCATGTAAATGTGTATTTGTGAGGGATTAGCTGACTAGATGGAGCAGGGCAATATCCTGCATATTTGTACAGTAATCATCCTCACAGTATCACATTATCAGAAGGATGAGAGGGAAAGTGCAGAACTGCTAGAATGTACATACACATAGGATCTCATGAAGAGGTAAAAAAAAGTAATTATAACCCAACAAAAACCTGTCAAAAAAGAAAAACATGCAAAATATAATCAGTAAAATAAGATTTTACTCACCGGTAAATCTATTTCTCGTAGTCCGTAGTGGATGCTGGGAACTCCGTAAGGACCATGGGGAATAGACGGGCTCCGCAGGAGACTGGGCACTCTAAAAGAAAGATTTGGTACTATCTGGTGTGCACTGGCTCCTCCCTCTATGCCCCTCCTCCAGACCTCAGTTAGGATACTGTGCCCGGAAGAGCTGACACAATAAGGAAGGATTTTGAATCCCGGGTAAGACTCATACCAGCCACACCAATCACACCGTATAACTCGTGATACTATACCCAGTTAACAGTATGAAATATAACTGAGCCTCTCAACAGATGGCTCAACAATAACCCTTTAGTTAGGCAATAACTATATACAAGTATTGCAGACAATCCGCACTTGGGATGGGCGCCCAGCATCCACTACGGACTACGAGAAATAGACTTACCGGTGAGTAAAATCTTATTTTCTCTGACGTCCTAGTGGATGCTGGGAACTCTGTAAGGACCATGGGGATTATACTAAAGCTCCCAAACGGGCGGGATAGTGCGGATGACTCTGCAGCACCGAATGAGAGAACTCAAGGTCCTCCTCTGCCAGGGTATCAAATTTGTAGAATTTAGCAAACGTGTTTGCTCCTGACCAAGTTGCAGCTCGGCAAAGTTGTAAAGCCGAGACCCCTCGGCCAGCCGCCCAAGATGAGCCCACCTTCCTTGTGGAATGGGCTTTTACTGATTTAGGATGCGGCAATCCAGCCGCAGAATGCGCCAGCTGAATTGTGCTACAAATCCAGCGAGCAATAGTCTGCTTAGAAGCAGGAGCACCCATTTTGTTGGGTGCATACAGGATAAAAAGCGAGTCAGTTTTCCTGACTCCAGCCGTCCTGGAAACATAAATTTTTAAGGCCCTGACTACGTCCAGTAACTTGGAATGTTCCAAGTCCCTAGTAGCCGCAGGCACTACAATAGGTTGGTTCAAGTGAAAAGCTGATACCACCTTAGGGAGAAACTGGGGACGAGTCCTCAATTCTGCCCTATCCATATGGAAAATCAGATAAGGGCTTTTACATGACAAAGCCGCCAATTCTGACACCCGCCTGGCCGAAGCCAAGGCCAATAACATGACCACTTTCCACGTGAGATATTTCAAATCCACAGTTTTAAGTGGCTCAAACCAATGTGATTTCAGGAAACTCAACACCACATTGAGATCCCAAGGTGCCACAGGAGGCACAAAAGGGGGCTGAATATGAAGCACTCCCTTTACAAAAGTCTGAACTTCAGGCAGTGAAGCCAGTTCTTTCTGGAAGAAAATCGATAGAGCCGAAATCTGGACCTTAATGGAACCCAATTTTAGGCCCATAGTCACTCCCGACTGTAGGAAGTGCAGAAAACGACCCAGCTGAAATTCCTCTGTAGGGGCCTTCCTGGCCTCACACCACGCAACATATCTCCGCCAAATACGGTGATAATGGTTTGCGGTTACTTCTTTCCTGGCTTTTATCAGCGTAGGAATGACTTCCTCCGGAATGCCCTTTTCCTTTAGGATCCGGAATTCAACCGCCATGCCGTCAAACGCAGCCGCGGTAAGTCTTGGAACAGACAGGGCCCCTGCTGTAGCAGATCCTGTCTGAGCGGTAGAGGCCATGGGTCCTCTGATATCATTTCTTGAAGTTCTGGGTACCAAGTTCTTCTTGGCCAATCCGGAACCACGAGTATCGTTCTTACTCCTCGCCTTCTTATTATTCTCAGTACCTTTGGTATGAGAGGCAGAGTAGGGAACACATAAACCGACTGGTACACCCACGGTGTCACTAGAGCGTCCACAGCTATCGCCTGAGGGTCCCTTGACCTGGCGCAATATCTCTTTAGCTTTTTGTTGAGGCGGGACGCCATCATGTCCACCTGTGGCCTTTCCCAACGGTTTACCAACAGTTGGAAGACTTCTGGATGAAGTCCCCACTCTCCCGGGTGTAGGTCGTGTCTGCTGAGGAAGTCTGCTTCCCAGTTGTCCACTCCCGGAATGAACACTGCTGACAGTGCTAGTACGTGATTTTCCGCCCATCGGAGAATCCTTGTGGCTTCTGCCATCGCCATCCTGCTTCTTGTGCCGCCCTGTCGGTTTACATGGGCGACTGCCGTGATGTTGTCTGATTGGATCAGTACCGGCTGGTTTTGAAGCAGGGGCCTTGCCTGACTTAGGGCATTGTAAATGGCCCTCAGTTCCAGAATATTTATGTGTAGGGACTACTCCTGACTTGACCAAAGTCCCTGGAAATTTCTTCCCTGTGTGACTGCCCCCCAGCCTCGAAGGCTGGCATCCGTGGTCACCAGGACCCGGTCCTGTATGCCGAATCTGCGGCCCTCTAGAAGATGAGCACTCTGCAGCCACCACAGTAGAGACACCCTGGTCCTTGGAGACAGGGTTATCATTCGATGCATCTGAAGATGCGATCCCGACCACTTGTCCAAGAGGTCCCACTGGAAGGTCCTTGCATGGAACCTGCCAAATGGAATTGCTTCGTATGAAGCCACCATTTTTCCCAGGACTCGTGTGCAGTGATGCACCGATACCCGTTTTGGTTTCAGGAGGTCCAGAACCATCCCCAGGAACAGTAGGCGTGTGGAAGGAACCAGCTGTGACTTTGGAATGTTTAGAATCCAGCCATGCTGTTCTAGCACTTCCCGAGATAGTGCTACTCCGACCAGCAACTGCTCCTTGGACCTCGCCTTTATTAGGAGATCGTCCAAGTACGGGATAATTAAAACTCCCTTTTTTCGAAGGAGTATCATCATTTCTGCCATTACCTTGGTAAACACCCTCGGTGCCGTGGACAGTCCAAACGGCAGTGTCTGGAATTGGTAATGGCAATCCTATACCACAAATCTGAGGTACTCCTGGTGAGGAAGGTAAATGGGGACATGCAGGTAAGCATCCTTGATGTCCAGGGATACCATGTAATCCCCCTCGTCCAGGCTTGCAATAACCGCCCTGAGCGATTCCATCTTGAACTTGAATCTTTTTATGTATGTGCTCAAGGATTTCAAATTTAAAATGGGTCTCACCGAACCGTCCGGTTTCGGTACCACAAACAGTTTGGAATAGTAACCCCGTCCTTGTTGAAGTAGGGGTACCTTGACTATCACCTGCTGGGAATACAGCTTGTGAATTGCCTCTAGCACAGCCTCCCTGCCCGAGGGAGTTGTCGGCAAGGCAGATTTGAGGAAACGGCGGGGGGGAGACGCCTCGAATTCCAGCTTGTACCCCTGAGATACTACTTGAAGGATCCAGGGATCCACCCGTGAGCGAACCCACTGATCGCTGAAATTTTTGAGGCGGCCCCCCACCGTACCTGGCTCCGCCTGTGGAGCCCCACCGTCATGCGGCGGATTTGGAAGAAGCGGGGGAGGACTTTTGTTCCTGGGAACCTGCTGTTTGTTGCAGCTTTTTCCCCTTCCTCTGCCTCTAGACAGAAAGGACCCGCCTTTTCCCCGCCTGTTTTTCTGGGGTCGAAAGGACTGTACCTGATAATACGGCGCTTTCTTAGGCTGTGAGGGGACATGGGGCAAAAATGCTGACTTCCCAGCTGTTGCTGTGGAAACAAGGTCTGAGAGACCATCCCCGAATAACTCCTCACCCTTATAAGGCAAAACTTCCATGTGCCTTTTTGAATCTGCATCCCCTGTCCACTGCCGAGTCCATAAGCCTCTCCTAGCAGAAATGGACAATGCACTTATTCTAGATGCCAGCCGGCAGATCTCCCTCTGTGCATCTCTCATGTATAAGACTGAGTCTTTTATATGCTCTACGGTTAGCAATATAGTGTCCCTGTCTAGGGTGTCAATATTTTCCGACAGGGAATCTGACCAAGCAGCAGCAGCACTGCACATCCATGCTGAAGCAATAGCTGGTCTCAGTATAACACCAGTGTGTGTGTATATAGACTTCAGGATAGCCTCCTGCTTTCTATCAGCAGGTTCCTTTAGGGCGGCCGTATCCGGAGACGGTAGTGCCACCTTTTTTGACAAACGTGTGAGCGCTTTATCCACCCTAGGGGGAGTTTCCCAACGTGACCTATCCTCTGGCGAGAAAGGGAACGCCATTAGTAATTTTTTTGAAATCACCAATTTTTTATCGGGGAAAGCCCACGCTTCTTCACATACTTCATTTAATTCTTCAGATGGGGGAAAAACTATTGGTAGTTTTTTCTCCCCAAACATAATACCCTTTTTTGAGGTACCTGGGTTTATATCAGAAATGTGTAATACCTCTTTCATTGCCTCAATCATGCAACGAATGGCCCTAGTGGACATTAAATTTGACTCATCGTCGACACTGGTATCAGTATCCGTGTCGACATCTGTGTCTGCCATCTGAGGTAGTGGGCGCTTTAGAGCCCCTGATGGCCTTTGAGTTGTCTGGGCAGGCACGAGCTGAGAAGCCGGCTGTGCCGCATTTGGCATGTCGTCAAATTTTTTATGTAAGGAGTCGACACTTGCACGTAATTCCTTCCATAAGTCCATCCACTCCGGTGTCTGCCCCGCAGGGGGTGACATCACATTTATAGGCATCTGCTCTGCCTCCACATAAGCCTCCTCATCAAACATGTCGACACAGCCGTACCGACACACCGCACACACACAGGGAATGCTCTTAAAGGAGACAGGACCCCACAAAAGCCCTTTGGGGAGACAGAGAGAGATTATGCCAGCACACACCAGAGCGCTATATAATGCAGGGACTAACTGAATTATGTCCCCTTATAGCTGCTATAAGTTAAACTGCGCCTAAATTTAGTGCCCCCCCTCTCTTTTTTACCCTTTCTGTAGTGTAGACTGCAGGGGAGAGCCAGGGAGCCTCCTTCCAGCGGAACTGTAAGGGAGAAATGGCGCCAGTGTGCTGAGGGAGATGGCTCCGCCCCTTTTTCGGCGGACTTTTCTCCCGCTTTTTTATGGATTCTGGCAGGGGTAATTACCACATATATAGCCTCTGGGGCTATATATTGTGGTTATTTTGCCAGCCAAGGTGTTTTTATTGCTGCTCAGGGCGTCCCCCCCCCCCAGCGCCCTGCACCCTCAGTGACCGGAGTGTGAAGTGTGTATGAGGAGCAATGGCGCACAGCTGCAGTGCTGTGCGCTACCTTGGTGAAGACTGAAGTCTTCTGCCGCCGATTTTCCGGACCATCTTCATGCTTCTGGCTCTGTAAGGGGGACGGCGGCGCGGCTCCGGGAACGAACACCAAGGATGGGTCCTGCGGTCGATCCCTCTGGAGCTAATGGTGTCCAGTAGCCTAAGAAGCCCAAGCTAGCTGCAAGCAGGTAGGTTCGCTTCTTCTCCCCTTAGTCCCTCGTTGCAGTGAGCCTGTTGCCAGCAGGTCTCACTGTAAAATAAAAAACCTAACATATACTTTCTTTCTAGGAGCTCAGGAGAGCCCCTAGTGTGCATCCAGCTCGGCCGGGCACAGAAATCTAACTGAGGTCTGGAGGAGGGGCATAGAGGGAGGAGCCAGTGCACACCAGATAGTACCAAATCTTTCTTATAGAGTTCCCAGTCTCCTGCGGAGCCCGTCTATTCCCCATGGTCCTTACAGAGTTCCCAGCATCCACTAGGACGTCAGAGAAAATATGGTGAAAATAAAATACCATGTGGTCCATCACAATGTAGTTTGCTTTTGGTAATACTGTATGTGAACTAAACATAATTTTAGCCTTTATCAGAAGTTATAAATACATAGAAAAGATTATCTGGGAAGACAGAACTTTATCTCTGTGTCACAGACGTTCTGGCCATTACAAGGTGATATACTGTAGTTGTGTAAAGGCTGTTAGGCTGTATCAGCAGTGCTTCATTTGCAGCACTGACAGAAGACTGGGTATTGTTTTCACCAGAACCAGAACAACCATTGCAGTGACTACAGGTACTTACAAAGATCTAACTCATTTCTATTTTCATACTAGGCGCTTCTAGATTCAGATATGCTAAAACTTGTCCAATTGTTGAATTTCTAACTAAAGGTCTGATTCAATTACAACACGTGTCTCGTTCTGCTTCCAGTCCCCAGAGATGTGTGCAGAAGTTAGTGTACAATTCCATACCGTCATTGCCGTTATGGGAGCAGGTCCATTGCCACAAAGCTCCTCCTGTCTTATTTAATCAGGCCCTTACTTTCTTAATTTAATTTTCTTTCTTTGGGAGAGATGTTTTAATTTTTTTAAACAGGACATGTGGAGAAGTTGCCCATAGCAACCAATCAGAATCTTGCTATCATTATATAGAATGCATTTGATAAATGATAGCTAATATTTTATTAGTTGTTATAGGCAACAACCTTTGAGATGACTGGATGAAACTACAGCTTATAAAGCAGGGATAACCCCTTTTTTCAAGTTCTCTTACCTGAAAAAGTAATTTACCAACAGGAATACCACAGAGAAATCAAAGAAAGCAGAAGTACCACTATCTCACTCGAGCTCAGAAAATGTGGGATTTGTGATATAATTCAGATTTGGGATATGAGAGACTCACCTGCAGTGCCACTGTTAGAACAGCTTGTAAGATATTTCCTTGTGTTGAGAGGAGGTGGAACTTGGTCCTCCCAAGACTCCTCATCAGGTGAGGACCAAAGTCTCCCTCCTGTGCGGATTCTTAAAAGTGTTGCACGGGTAGGGCAGCATGAGAGAGGATGCCATATATATATATATATATATATATATATATATAATGTGATGTCATGCCCTTCCATAGGAGTGAAACTGGAAACAATGGGCCTGATTCTGAGTTGGACACACAGTGCTATAATATGCAGATCTCTGTAGTATGTTCTTGTCTTTGCATTGCTGTGCCTATTGTTTCTCCAACCGCAGCTATCATCATTAATATCTGCAGATACCACCTGCCCCGTGCTGGGTGCTAAAGATCCATCTGCAACAAGTATCTCAACCCATGTACACATGCCTCAAACAGGCTCACGAGTTGGGCTACATGCTCAGGACACTCCCAGGAGACACATCTCTTCTGTGTGTTTGCCCTGTAACTTCCTAATTGTATGTAAAGGTATGGGGTGGGTTCTGAGTCAGAGGTAAAGTGGCAGTATTGGTGGGTATGTGTGGGATGTGAGACTCTTGTACAGCTATTGCAGGGGTCCATGTGTCTGCAGGAGAAAGCTATGCCACCCAGTGACCTTACACCAACTGCCATCATTAGTAACAGCACTTGCACCAGCCTCATCCGTCAGAAGCAGGCTTCCCTTCTTCATACACAGAACTCAGAATTAGAGATGTGCGGCGGGAACTTTTCGTGTTTTTATTCTAATTCCCTGCTCATGTTTTGGTTATGGGTTGGTTTTGCCAAAACCACCCTTTCGTGTTTTGGTTTTGAATCTGGATGATTTTTGAAAAACCCCCCCATAAAAACAGCTAAAATAACAGAATCTGGGGGTCATTTTGATCCTACGGTATTATTAACCTCAATAACATTAATTTCCACTCAGTTCCACTCTATCCTGAACACCTCACACTTCACAATATTGTTTTTAGGCCAAAAGGTTGCCCCGAGATGGCTGTATGACTAAGCTAAGCAACACAAGTGTGCGGCACAAACAGCTGGCCCATCTAGGAGTGGCACTGCAGTGGCAGACAGGATGGCACTTAAAAAAAACTATGCCCCAAACAGCACATGATGCAAAGAAGAAATAGAGGTGCAATGAGGTTGCTGTATGACTAAGCGAAGCGACACAAGTTTGCGGCACAAACACCTGGCCCATCTAGAAGTGGCACTGCAGTGGCAGACAGGATGGCACTTAAAAAAACTAGGCCCCAAACAGCACATGATGCAAAGAAGAAAAAGAGGTGCAAGATGGAATTGTCCTTGGGCCCTACCTCCCACCCTTATGTTGTATAAACAGGACATGCACACTTTATAAACACTCATAAAGAGCTCCTTTCCACTGTGGATGATGCATGCAACTCATATGAAGCTCCTTTCTACTTTGGACGCTGCATGCAACTCATATGAAGCTCCTTTCCACTGTGGATGCTGCATGCAACTCATGAAGCTCCTTTCCACTGTGGACATTGCATGCAACTCATACAGAGCTCCTGTCCACTCAGGATGCTCTATGCAACTCTACGGAACTCCTTTCCTCTGTAGACACTGCATGTAACTCATAAAGAGCTCCTTTCTACTGTGGGTGCTGCAAACAAAGCACACAGAGCTCCTTTTATACTGTAGATCAGGGGTGGCAAGACTTTTGGGATCTGGGATCTACTTATTGTTCACTTACTTACCGGTGATTTACCAGTGTCAAATAACACCAATAATAATGCTCACATTTAAAAATAGCATTAACAATGATGCCATCAAATAACAGCACCAATAATAATGCGCACATTTAAAAATAGCATTAAGAATGACAACATCAAATAATCCCCCTCTGTGCAAATTCCCCCCTTTGCAGACCCCCCCTTCCACACCCCTGCATAATAGCCCCCTGTACAATACCCTCCTTTGTGCAAATCCCCCACTTTTCAGATACCCCCATTCCAGTCGCCTGCATAATAACCCCCTGTAAAATCAGTGCCATAACTAGCTATGTGCGAGAGGGGCATTGCACACAGCGCAATGCGCTGTGAGGTGGAAAAGCTCTGCATGCACCCGCCGGGTGGAGAGAACTGCTATTTTGTTGGGTGATCACCCGCCGCCTGCTTCCCCCCCTGGCTGCGCCGCCGCTGCTCCGCTCACCAGCGTTGCTTGCTACTGTGGAGAACTGGAGGCATCACCCGGCAGCAGCTGATCTTGAGGGGAGGAGGCTGAGGCGCTGAACATGCTCTTCAGCAATTCCTTCTCCCCTCAGCAGCGCTACTCAACGCCGGGCGTGACGTCATCATGCGCGGCCAGGGCAGCCAGGAATCCTCTTCCTCTTAGCCAGCCAGCGTTCGGCACCTGACAGTCGGAGCTGCAGCAGCAGAAGAGCCGGGGGAAGACATGGAGCAGGGACCCTACACCAGCGCCTGTCAGCGCTGGATTCATCCATCCAGGAGTCGCATTTACACCAGCACACACCACCACCACCACAGGTTAGGGACTTATTAAAGCCCCCCTTCCACCCCTGGGGTGCCTCTCACCTTCTTCCTTCATAGCTCTCCCCTCCATAGCTCACCTCTATCCCAAGCCCTCCCCCCTACGTTCCTCTCACTCACTCTCTAAATGTCCCCCTGCGTTCCTCTCTCCCCCTAAACCTCCCTCTGCGTTCCTCTCTCCCCCTAAACCTCCCCCTGCGGTCCTCTCTCCCCTAAACCTCCCCCTGCATTCCTCTTACCCCCTAAATCTCCCCCGCATTCCTCTCACTCGCCCCCCCCATGTTCCTCTAACTCGCTCTCTCCCTAATCCTCCCCCCATGTTCCTCTCACCTGCTCTCTCCCTAATCCTCCCCCCGCGTTCCTCTCACTCACTCTCACCCTAATCCCCCCCACCCGCATTCCTCTCACTCTCTCCCTAATCCTCCCCCCGCGTTCCTCTCACTCGCTCTCTCCCTAATGCTCCCTCTGCGTTCCTCTCACTCGTTCTCTCCCTAATCCGCACCCTGCGTTCCTCTCACTCACTCTCTCCCTAATCCTCTTCCCGTGTTCCTCTCACCTGCTCTCTCCCTAATCCTCCCCCTGCGTTATTCTCACCCGCTCTCTCCCTAATCCTCCCCCTGCATTCCTCTCACTCGCTCTCTCCCTAATCCTCCCCCCATGTTCCTTTCACTTACTCTCTCCCTAATCCTCCCCCCACATTCCTCTCACTCGCTCTCTCCCTAATCCTCCCCTCCGCGTTCCTCTCACTCGCTCTCTCCCTAATCCTCCCCTCCGCGTTCCTCTCACTCGCTCTCTCCCTAATCCTCCCCTCCGCGTTCCTCTCACTCGCTCTCTCCCTAATCCTCCTCCCGCGTTCCTCTCACTCGCGCTCTCTCTCTAATCCTCCCTCCGCGTTCCTCACTCGCTCTCTCCCTAATCCTCCTCCCGCTTTCCTCTCACTCTCTCTCCCTAATCCTCCTCCTGCGTTCCTCTCACTCGCTCTCTCCCTAATCCTCCCCACACGTTCCTCTCACTCGCTCTCTCCCTAATCCTCCCCCGCGATCCTCTCACTCGCTCTCTCCCTAATCCTCCCCACGTTCCTCACTCGCTCTCTCCCTAATCCTCCTCCCACTTTCCTCTCACTCGCTCTCTCCCTAATCCTCCCCCCGCGTTCCTCTCACTCGCTCTCTCCCTAATCCTCCCCCCGCGTTCCTCTCACTCGCTCTCTCCCTAATCCTCCCCCCGCGTTCCTCTCACTCGCTCTCTCCCTAATCCTCCCCCCGCGTTCCTCTCACGAGCTCTCTCCCTAATCCTCCTGCCGCGTTCCTCTCACTCGCTCTCTCCCTAATCCTCCCCTCGTGTTCCTCTCATTCGCTCTCTCCCTAATCCTCCCCCCGCGTTCCTCTCACTTGCTCTCTCCCTAATCCTCCTCCCGCTTTCCTCTCACTCACTCTCTCCCTAATCCTCCTCCCGCATTCCTCTTACCTGCTCTATCCCTCGCTCTCCCCCCGCGTTCCTCTCACTCGCTCTCTCCCTAATTCTCCCCCTGCGTTCCTCTCACTCTCTCTCTCCCTAATCCTCCCCCGCGTTCCTCTCACTCTCTCTCTCCCTAATCCTCCTCCCGCTTTCCTCTCACTCGCTCTCTCCCTAATCCTCCCCCCGCTTTCCTCTCACTCGCTCTCTCCCTAATCCTTCCCCCGCGTTCCTCTCACGAGCTCTCTCCCTAATCCTCCTCCCGCTTTCCTCTCACGAGCTCTCTCCCTAATCCTCCTCCCGCTTTCCTCTCACGAGCTCTCTCCCTAATCCTCCTCCCGCTTTCCTCTCACGAGCTCTCTCCCTAATCCTCCCCCCGCGTTCCTCTCACTCGCTCTCTCCCTAATCCTCCTCCCGCTTTCCTCTCACTCGCTCTCTACCTAATCCTCCTCCCGCATTCCTCTTACCTGCTCTAACCCTAGCCCTCCCCCAGCGTGGTCCTCATCTGCTCTAACCCTCGCTCTCCCCCCACGTTCCTTTCACCTGCTCTAACCCTGCCAAATGTGTAAAAAGGGGGACTCTGCTTCTGTAATGTGTAAAAAAGGGGGACTGCCTGCCTAATGTGTAAAAAGGGGGACTCTGCTTCCGTTATGTGTAAAAAAAAAAAAAAGGGGGACTGCCTGCCTGATGTGAAAAAATGGGAATCTGACTGCTGTAATGTGTAAAAAGGAGGACTCTTTTGTTAGGTGTAAAAGGGGGCTCTGCCTGCTGTAATGTGTCAAAGGAAGCTCTGTGGCCACGCCCCTTTCACATGAAGCCACACCCCTATATATTTTGCATATGTAAGGAGAAGGGGTGCGCTGATGCTGTTTCTTGCACACAGCGCTAAAATTTCTAGGTACGGCACTGTAAAATATTTCCCTTTGTGCAGATCCTCCACCCTTTGCAGATCCCCCCTTGTGTAAAAAAAACAAAAAAACCTTTGTGGAGATACCACGTTCTGTGCAGCCCCCCCCCCCCCTTTGCAGATCGTCACTCCCCTTGTGAAGAAACCCCCCCTCTGCATAACTGACCTAACAAGTTGTCACGCTGCCTAGCTTCAGTCCTCCCTCTCCCGCAGTCATGGCTCCCGCTTTCACGCTGCATGGCCTCCCGCTGGATGCTTCTCCTATCGTTGCCACTGCCGGCTGGATCAAACTGGATCCAACTAGCGCCCAGGCACCTCACATAGCGGGTGACGTCATTACGTCACCCACGCACACTGCATCCCTGGGAACTGTGAAGAGAAACAGCGGCAGCAGGCTCCTTACAGTTATTTTCTGTTAAGTCTGTCGCGATCTACCGGTGGATGCTCTGCGATCTACCGGTAGATCGCTATCTACCTTTTGGTCACCTCTGCTGTAGATGCTGCATGCAACTCACACAGCTCTCCTTTCCAATGTGGATGCTGTATGGAACTCACAAAGCTCCTTTCCAATGTGGACGCTGTTTGGAACTCACACAGCTCCTTTCCAATGTGGACGCTGTTTGGAACTCATAAAGAGCTCCTTTTCACTGTGGATGATGCATGCAACTCATATAGAACTCCTTTCCACTGTGGGCACTGCATGCAGGGCCACCATCAGGGGGGTGCTGGGGGCACAGCTGTCCCGGGTCCAGCCTCTCTGCAGAGAAGATAGGGCCCAGGCTGCTCATGCCGCCATCCACCTGCCACTGCTGTTCCTGTCCTCCACCCACCACAGGCTATCTTGAAAATGTCCTTCCAAAATGGCCACTGCCTCAGAGGAGACAGTTATTAAAGATACTAGAGGAGCCTGCCTATTTTGTCAGTCCTGGGCCCCACAATTTTTGATGGCAGCCCTGACTGCACGCAAAGCATATGGAGCTCCTTTCCACTGTGGCTGCTGTATGGAATTCATAAAGAGCTCCTTTTTACTGTGACATTGCATGCAAAGCATATGGAGCTCCTTTCCACTGTGGCTGCTGTATGGAATTCATAAAGAGCTCCTTTTCACTGTGACATTGCATGCAAAGCATATGGAGCTCCTTTCCACTGTTGACGCTGCACGCAAGGCTTTTGCTCTTTTCGCTGCATGCGCAGTCTGCAGAACATGGTCAGATACATCTGCTTTTGAACTTGAACCTGAATCAGGCCCAATGAGTTCAGAAAATGTTATATTTAACCACTTGCCTGTCATGGTCGCATCAGATGCGACCACACCAGCAAGTGTCTTATCTGACCTGGTCGCCCAGGATGCAACCAGTCAGATAAACAGTGTTAGCAGCTGCAGGAAAGAGAAACCTTCCTCCGCTACTGCTAACAGAGGGACCGGAATAAGTATAAGTCCAGTCCATTGCAGTGGTGCTATGTTGTCCTGCATCAGTACTGTGGTAGGGTCTTGTGCTGCATCAGTCCAGTCACAGTGGTGGTGTCCTCTGCTGCCATATGTCCAGTGCTACTGTATAAGTCCAGTCCAGTGGTGCTGTGTTATCCTGCATCAGTCCAGTGGTGGTGTCCCTGTGCTGCCGAATATGTCCAGTGGTACTGCCGTATATGTCCAGTGATACTGCCGTATATGTCCAGTGATACTGCCGTATATGCAGTGGCGTCACAAGGCGGGTGCGGGGGGTGCGGCCCGCACCCGGGTGTGACACCAAATGTCAGCTCCTCCGCAGTGACAGGAGCCAGGTGCTGCAGTGTGAAATTCCGTTACAGCACCCGGCTCCTGTCATAGCAGAGGAGCCGACAGCACACTGAGACCGTCTCTGGGGGAAGCCCAGCATCTCCGGAGATGCTGGGCACGCCCCCAGAGTGACGACCCCGGTATCCCCGCGAAGCCACGCCCCCTAGCTGTAAGGCCACGCCCCCTTTTTTGCCGCGATCGCGGCAGTACATCAGGGGTGCGCACCGGGTGTCACCACACCTGGTGACGCCTCTGCGTATATGTCCAGTGATACTGCCGTATATGTCCAGCAGTACTGCCGTATAAATCCAGTGATACTGCTGCATATGTCCAGTGATACTGCCGTATATGTCCAGTGATACTGCCGTATATGTCCAGCAGTACTGCCGTATAAATCCAGTGATACTGCTGCATATGTCCAGTGATTCTGCCGTTTATGTCCAGTGATCCTGCTATATAATTCCAGTGGTACTGCCGTATAATTCCAGGGGTACTGCCATATAATTCCAGTGATACTGACATATAAATCCAATGGTACTGCGTATAAATCCAGTCCAGTGATACTGCCGTATATATGTCCAGTGATTCTGCCGTATATGTCCAGTGATACTGCCGTATATGTCCAGCGGTACTGCCGTATAAATCCAGTGATACTGCCGTATATGTCCAGTGATACTGACGTTTATGTCCAGTGATCCTGCCATATAATTCCAGTGGTACTGCCGTATAATTCCAGTGGTACTGCCGTATAATTCCAGTTGTACTGCCATATAATTCCAATGATTCTGCCATATAAATCCAGTGGTACTGCGTATAAATCCAGTCCAATGATACTGCCATATATATGTCCAGTGATTCTGCCGTATATGTCCAGTGGTACTGCCGTATAATTCCAGTGATACTGCCATATAATTCCAGTGGTACTGGCGTAGAAGTTCAGTGATATTGCCGTATAAATCCAGTCCAGTGGTACTGCCATATATGTCCAGTGGTACTGCCATATAATTCCAGTGATACTGCCGTATAATTCCAGTGGTACTGGCATATAAATTCAGTGCTACTGCCGTATAAATCCAGTCCAGTAGCACTGCCATATAAGTCCATTGGTACTGCTGTATAAGTCCAGTGATACTGCCGTATATTTCCAGTGATACTGCCGTATAATTCCAGTGATACTGCCGTATATGTCCAGTGGTACTGCCGTATAATTCCAGTGATACTGCCGTATATTTCCAGTGGTACTGCCATATAATTCCAGTGATACTGACGTATAATTCCAGTGAAACTGCTGTATATGTCCAGTGTTACTGCCATATATGTCCAGTGGTACTGCCGTATAAATCCAGTGATCCTGCCGTATAATTCCAGTGGTACTGTTGTATAATTCCAGTGGTACTGGCGTATAAATCCAGTAGTACTGGCATATAAGTCCAGTCCAGTGGTACTGCCGTATAAGTCCAGTGATACTGCCGTTTATGTCCAGTGGTACTGCCATATAATTCCAGTGATCCTGCCGTATATGTCCAGTGGTACTGCCATATAATTCCAGTGATACTGCCGTATATGTCCAGTGATACTGCCGTATAATTCCAGTGATACTGCCGTATAATTCCAGTGATACTGCTGTATATGTCTAGTGGTACTGCCGTATATGTCCAGTTGTACTGCCGTATAATTCCAGTGATACTGCCGTATATTCCAGTGGTACTGCAGTATAATTCCAGTGATGCTGCCATATAAATCCAGTGATATTGCCGTACATGTCCAGTGATACTGCCGTATATGTCCATTGATACTGCCGTATATGTACAGTGGTACTGCCGGATAATTCCAGTGATACTGCCGTATAATTCCAGTGGTACTGGTGTATATGTTCAGTGATACTGCCGTATAAGTCCAGTCCAGTGGTACTGCCATATAATTCCAGCAGTACTGCCGTATAAGTCCACTGATACTGCCGTATAATTCCAGTGGTACTGCCATATAATTCTAGTGATACTGGCGTATAAGTTCAGTGATACTGCCATATAAATCCAGTCCAGTGGTACTGCCGTATAAGTCCGGTGATACTGCTATATATGTCCAGTGGTACTGCCGTATAATTCCAGTGATATTGCCGTATATATACTCTGTTGCAAAGTGGATTACTGAGGCCATAACAACTATGCTGGTGTTAGACATGCGTCCAGTATCCACCATTAGTGCAGTGGGACTGCAGTGCCATTCCAAGATGGGCCAGGTGTTTGTGCTGCACACTTGTGTCGCTTAGCTTAGTCATACAGCTACCTCATTGCACCTCTTTTATTTATTTGCATGATGTGCTGTTTGGGGACTAGTTTTTTTAAGTGCCATCATGTCTGCCATTGCAGTGCGACTCCTAGATGGGCCAGGTGTTTGTGCAGCACACTTGTGTCGCTTAGCTTAGCCATCCAGCTACCTCATTGCACCTCTTTTTCTTCTTTGCATCATGTGCTGTTTGGGGCCTATTTTTTAAATCTGCCATCCTGTCTGCCACTACAGTGCTACTCCTAGATGGGCCAGGTGTTTGTGCCGCCCACTTGTATTGCTTAGCTTAGTCATACAGCCACCTCGAGGGAACCTTTTGGGTTAAAAACAATATTGTGAGGTGTGAGGTGCTCAGAATAGACTGGAAATGAGTGGAAATGAATGTTATTGAGGTTAATCATACCATAGGATCAAAATTACCCCCACATTCTGTTATTTTAGCTGTTTTTATGTTTTCTTCAAAAATCATCCAAATCCAAAACCAAAACACGAAAGGGTGGTTTTGGCAAAACCAATCCAGATCCAAAACATGAGCATGCAATCAGAACCAAAACCAAAACACAAAACACGAAAAAGTGCACGCCGCACATCTCTAGTTAAAATAAATGTATAGCTATTTACTGAGCTGTTTCATAGCTTTGCCCAGAATATGGTTTAGTAGCTTACTATGACCACAAGATGGTGCTATTGTACATCATAATGTATAACATGCTTTATTCAATGGAAGAGAATTTACACAAGGAGCTTCTGTGGGATACCTACCAGAATCAGAATCAGCTTTATTGGCCAGGTATACTTGCGTATACTAGGAATGTGTCTTCGGTTTGCTATACAACAGCCAAGTAGGTAACAGATAAGCAGGTGTGTGGGGGGGGGGGGGGGGGCGGGGGGGGGGGAGTAAAGTCACACAGATAAGTATACCATAGGGACACAAGTTAGTTACATGTACGTCTAGTCAGTCAATGTTCAGGAGTTCAGCAGGCGGACCGCTTGGGGAAAGAACTTTTGAGGCTTCTGGTGGACCTGGCGGGGACGGCCCTGTAACACCTGCCTGAAGGAAGCAAGTTAAACATGCTGTGGCCAGGGTGTAGCTGGTCCTTTACTATCTTCATTGCCCGCTTTTTAACTCTGGACAGGCACAGGTTCTGGACTGAGGGAAGGTCGGCCCCGATGATCTTCTCTGCGGTTCTGACCACCTTTTGGAGCCTGCATCTGTCCCTCGCGCTGGCGGAGCTGTACCATACCAGTATCGAGGAGCACAGTACCGACTCCACAATCGCGGAGTAGAAGAGGAGCAGAAGCTTCTGTGGGATGTTGGACTTCCTTAGTTGCATGAGGAAGAACAACCTCTGCTGCGCTATTCTGACAGTGGCGTCAGCGTTGGACCCCCATTTAAGGTCTTAAGGTCCCGGGGCGGGGGGGACTGTAGTTAAACTCTATAAGTGCAGTGATCATCCTATTTGGTGACACTGTGTCCCCTTATTTGTTCAGGCTTGTCTAAATTTTCAACAAAGCATATGGATTTGTGGAGCAATAATCTGCAATAGACAAGGAGTATGGGGATAGCATTCCGTGCTAAGTAGAAGGTAGGCACAAAGGTGTGCCTTGATTAGCAAAGAAGATCAAAAACCACAAGATTACTTCAATGAGATGGAGATGGTGCATTTATGTGGGCATACTATGCTTTTCAGAAGGGACCACAAAAATATTTGAATTTTACAACAGCTCTGAGCTAGCAGAAATCAGGGGTTATATTTACTAAATGTCGATTTTGATATTTAGAATCGACCATAATAGAACCAGCATCCTTGCAAAATTGGCTACAGTGTTTCAATTCCAATTAGCTCAATTACTAAAAGTCGATTTTGAGTTCCTTTTAAAAATTGCTTAGTGATGTGAGTTCTATTTGCAGTTCTAAATGTGTTCTATTCATCAAAATTGACCCTAAATTTATAAAAATTGACCCAAAGTAGACAAAATTATACAAAAATATTTCTATTGCCAAAACAGGTCACATGTACTGTATTATCCACAAACGCCTTCATTCCTGGGCTAATTTGCTGTGACTTTCAGTGTCATTATTTATTTTAGGGACGGCTATTAGTGTGGTCATCATTGATGGTTGTCATCGATGGCAATATTGTAAGTGGCCACCGATGGCAGCCCACTATTCAGTGGATGACCATTGATGGTTTCACCAACTGATGGTCATCCCATTTCTTTGACTGACTGGCTCATGGGCCAATCATAACCCCGGGGCAGGGCTTTGTGGGTGTCAGGGGAGGAGCTGTGCTCCATGTCCTGGCACCTTGGGGAGCGAGGGGGGGGGGGGGGAGATATTTGATTATGCTGTGCCTTCGATGGAGGGAAACCATCTGGTTCTCCCCATCGATTGAAAATGTATCCTGCATCAGCCGTAAGCCATCGATGATTGTGAATCATTGATGGTCAGTGACCATCCCTGATTTATGTAGCCACATGCTTCTCTCCCATGTATTTTCCATCATATTGAGGTTTCAGACAAATCTACATGATACAAAATTACATAGAACTATTTTTGATGGTTCTATTGAAAATGGTGATTCTTGGGTCGATTTTAAGTTGATTTTCAAATCGACTATTAGTAAATATGGGTTAGGAATGTTAAAATATTGAAGATTCTATTGTAGTTATATTTAAGTGTAAAGTTCTATTTCAGATGATTGGGTCCATTTTGAGTTGATTTCGAGTTTAGTAAATACCTGCCACAAAAAATTGACTGAAAACCAAAATCGACTTTTAGTAAATATACCCCTAGGTCTCACCATACACCTTCCATGGGGTGCATGTGGCACCTTGCAATTGAACTTTGTCAGACCTCAATCTTAATACCCAGCAAAATTGTCCTGTGCATATCAGAAACCATGCTTAAATTATGATTCCTGGTTCAAACAGAACAGCACACAATTGTACATGTACTATACTCTGACACAAATCAGCAGCGCTAATTAGTGACAGTTTTGTAAACTGATGGCAGTACCAGGGCTGGCATCATAAATTGTGTGGCCCAATACACTTGAAACAGACAGGGTTCCCCTCCTCCTGAAACCATCAACCCTCACCCTCAAACACATAGAAATATCACAGAGCCCTGGAGCCAAGAGCATGTGCATGCCAACATACCATACTTGCCTACTCTCCCAGAAAGTGTGGGAGACTACCGAATTTGCTGCCATTCCCCCAGACCTCCACAAGAGTAGGCTGACCTCCCACATCCTGAAAGTGGCCACAATGTGGACTGGATAATGCCGCAAATCACTGTAAAATGGGGAAGGGTCAATATGAAGTATTTATATGGAAAACACGTCAATTTGAGGCAATTCTAGTGAGGGAGTGGGTTTGGGCCCCCACTCCAGAGAGGTATTAAAAAAATGGGTGTAGAGTGGGCCCCCCTTGGACCCCGAGGCCCGTGTTCTCCGCATACACTGCACCCATTATAGATACGCCAATTATTCCAAGCATGAGGAAAGCCGTAACTAGACATTTTGGTTCCCGGTTCCAGAAAGAGAATTGGTGCCCCCTCATAATCAAAATAGAGACAGAATCAAAAATATAGGGGCATGGCTTCTTTGGGAAGGGGCGTGGCCACAGAATAGTACCAATTCAAATTATAATGCACAGTAGTGTCCATTAGTCACATTACACTACACAGTAGTGTCTGTTATTCACATTACAATGCAAGTTAGTTACATATCACCACACAGTAGAACCCCTTATACACGTTATGCCACAATAGAGCTGCTTATATGCGTCATGCCACAGTAGATTCCCTTATACAATTTATACCACAGAAGAGCCCCATATATTATTATTTATTCTTATCGTTTATTTATATGGCGCCACAAGGGCTCTTCAGCACCTAACAAAATACACAAACAAATGAGGAATACATAAACGGTTGAGGAGTTTGGAGGCAAAAGGGAGAAGAGAGATGGTTCGGTAGTTGGAGAGAGTATTAGGATCAAGGGTCAATTTTTTAGAATAGGTGAGACAAGGGCATGCTTGAAGGCAGAGATATGGCCAAAATGGGAACAGGCAGGAGAGATAGTGGAGGAGGCCGGAGGGGATAGGGTTAGTGGAGAGGTGGTTGGGAGGAGGCCCGGATGAATACCATTATTTCATCTCCAGATACAGGGGAAAAGGAAGTCAGAGTTGGTGATGTAGATGGGCAAGTGTGGTCAGGGAAAGGAAAGGGGAGGTTGTCGATGGTTGTGGGTGGTCAGGGATAGGAGGGGGAGGTTGTTGAGATGTCCTGACAAATGGAGTCAATTTTGGATGTAAAGTAGGTGGCAAAGTCAAGGGCAGAGAGTGAGGATGGGAGTCAAAGTGGAGGTGGGCAGAGGAAGGAGTTGACGGTGGCAAAGAGATGCCGGAGGTTTTAAGAGTGGGAGGAGATGAGGCAGAAGATTCTGTGGGGATATCAATTGGGATGTTGAAATTATCTAGGATAATAGACGGAATGTCTGAAGAGAGGAAGTGAGTGAGCCAGGAAACAAAGTGATTGAGGAATTTGGTGGGATTGCCAGGGGGATGGTAAATGACAGCTACGCGAGGGTGAAGAGGTTAGAACAGGTCCATAGCATGGACCTCAAATGTAGAGAATATAAGGGATGGTTCTGGAGTTGGTAGGAGTAACCAAGGACAGAAGGACCCCAACATCACCACCAGATCGACCTCCAGGCTGGGGGGGAAGAGGGTGTGTGAATGTGAGGCACCCAGTGGAGAGTGCATCTGGAGAAGTGTCAGAGGGGAGACACATTTTTCTGCATAGGCTAAAACAGGAGATCCAGGGAGTTGGAGATGAAAAGGTCCTGGGTGGGGACTAATTTGACAGAGCTGGCATTCCAAAGGGCACAGGAGAGAGGGATAGAGTTTGTGGGAGAGAATTAAATGAGATTGTCACGGTTGCTGTAGCGTTGAGGTGAGATTAACTTGGAGGGCAGGGATGATGTGAGAGTAGTGATAGTGTGGGTGCCTGAGCTAGGAAGAGAAACTGCATGTGCTGGGCAGGGACGGAGTTCAGCATGAGGCAGATGGAGGTGACGTGAGATGACAAAGAGAGGAGAGGAGGGAGGGAGGGAGCAGGGCTGAGTGGTTGGGTAGAAGGCCAATGTTGGGACAGAGGTGAATGAAAGTGGGGTAATAGGAGAGGAGGGGAAGGGAAGCAGAGGGGTGGATGGGAGACACGAGGGGAGAAAGTAGGAGGTGTAGGAGAGTAGGGGGGAAGGATAGAGGTGCGAACAGGGGGCAAGATACAGGATTAGGTAGACACTGGGTGATGGGAGGAGTTGAAGAAAACCTGGACATAGTGTGGAGTATGCAAATAGGGGGAGGATAGAATACTGGAAATAGGAGTGGAGGCTGTAAGAGAAACAGAGCAGTATATTTACAGAAATGCAGGTGAAAGTATGGTGTTGGTAACAGTGTAAGCTCAACGGCAGTAAATTTATTTTGAAGTCAGAAAAAGTGCAGAAGCTGATTTTGACTGTGTAAGAATTTGAAATGAGAGGATGTGAGTGTGGGAGGAAAAAAAGCAATGGTGATTCAGACAGGCCTTTAAAGGCAAATTGCATTGGTACAGTTATGCAATCACAAAACTGAAAGTACAAATAAAAGCATTTGCTGGTGAAATGGAACGTTTTTGCAATTTCCAAAACAGGAAGTTCAGTGCTGAGTATCCAGGTTAAACAACCAGGAGGTGAATTATGTGAAGTTTAAGTGAACTCACATTTGCTTGTTGAAAGTAGTCCTTCAGTATTTTTATAGAGCGGCCTCCTTCTGTTTCACTTCAGTTTAACAATGGTATAACACTGAAGTTATGCTTCAATTTTATCACAGTTTGATAAATATACACAAAGTCTTAACAGCACCAGCCTATACAATGATACTTAAATAGAAAGACAATGCATGTGTGCCCAATGATTGGAACCACTCCCCACCCCCTAGAATGGCAAGCAATAAATTACTTTAAACAAACAAGCAATACATACCAAATAGCTAACAAATGGGTCTATACATTTAGAAACGGAAGAAAATACATCAGACTGAGATACTATGCAACAAAGGTTGAATTTGGAATACCTATGAGTTTCAAAGTAGGCGTATAAAATAGAAGGCAGCAGTAGATGTTGGTAGCTGTAGTCAATTACCTGTGGCTTTCAAAGCAGGCCTATGAAAATACAAGGCAGCAGTAGATATTGGGAGCTGTACTCAATTACTTGAAGATGACAAGAAGAGAAGATGACAAGCTGAAGATAAGTTAATTCTGGTATAATGCCAAAGGAAGTTACATTGTAACAAGACCAAGCGCAAATAGAAAACACGAACACATCTCATTGAAGTAGAAATAAATGTAATAATAATAAATTTCAGAGGCATTTAGTGCGTAGCAAAAAGATTTTTTAATTAACGCACTCTTTGTTTCCTTCACATATCTTTATTTTATCCTATATTTCGCTGGTTTTTAACGTGAAATGATGAATTAATAAAAGTTATGTTTTAAATACCCAATAGTGCACCACTAAGGACAGTCAACCCTCTTTTCTCTCTTTATATTTGGTCTAACAATTTGCCTGTGGTAGCACCTCCCTTAATATTCTCTCAAAAGCGGGGATTTTCCCTATAGTAAATTTATTGGGGATCCTTCTAACAAATGGAAAATGAGTTGTGCGACTAATATCTCTGATATCCTCACCTGATTAAATAAATCTAGAAAACAGTAGATTGTAGATGAGAACTCCTCACTTAAGAAGATCATTTAGGCATCCAACCCCAAAAAATGCATCTCCAATAGTGCATATAGTAAATCCACACCCAAACAAATTCATGACCCCCAACCAGTGCCTTATACTTGCAAGAATTAGTGGCAAATATTATTGCCTGTGATTTGTGGGAGCTGGAGTGATTCCAGCAAGATCATTATATTTAAAGCATCAATTAGTTTAAAGACAAAGCCAAGTTAGTTTTGCCATTAAACTAATTGCCGTTTTAATCTAGTGACTATTTTGCTTGAATTGCATTGGCTTTTGAAAACCGTGGGTGATTACATTTATAACAGTAGGCCTGTGTAAGCATATTGGTAAGTTGACCAGAGGATACATGCAGAGATAAGTAGAGCTGATAATAACTAAACTAGTTTAGAGTCAAACATTTTACATCAATGACCAAGATTAATACAGGAAATAACGGCAAGACATACATTAGAGTAAGACCGATGTTGCTGGATTGCAGGAGTGAACAGAAAAAATAATGACAAAACATACATGCAAATGGAAAGACATCATATCTAAATGCAAATAGAGAGACAACATTATTTGTTTTCTTCCAGTGAAGTCTTTAATAAAAGCTGATGCATGATAATATATTGTACAATTGGATTTTAAATATAATCCTTTTAAATACATATATGTGTTCTGTTTTAGACATAAGATGTATATCTTTTTGCTCCTTCTACTTGGATTTGGGACAGGAGAATGCAGCTCTACAGCATCATGTACAAATAATTATGATTGCCCAAAGGACTACCAAGAAGTCTTCTCAAAGGAAACCATCATTGACATCCCTAAATCCATAAAGCAAAAAACCACTGAGATCTTCATGGTGCAAACAGGTATTTCATCCATCCAAAAAGATGCATTCAAATACATGACTAATCTGCAAAAGATATTCTTTATTAATAATAAAATTTCATTCATTGAAGTTGGTGCTTTTGATCATTTGCAAAATCTCACTGAACTTGAGATATCTGGCAACACGGAATTAAAGGAGCTAACAACTGGAATCTTCTCAAATCTTGGTAACCTGAAGAAGCTTGTTCTTAAAAATAATAATATAAGTACTGTGGAGGCAGGCATCTTCGACAGTCTACAGAACTTAGAAGAACTTTACTTAAACTACAATCAGTTGACTTCTCTTCCTCCAGATCTTTTCAACTCACTTGCAAATCTCACAACGTTGCATCTAGCAAAAAATAAATTGCCCATTTTAGCTGAGGACATATTTAGTAAATTGACCAAATTAAAAGTCCTCCGCATCTATGACAATGAGCTCAGTGAGCTGCCTCAAGGTTTGGTGGACAGCAATTCGGAACTGACTGAATTCAGCTTCTCGCAGAACAAGATAAAGGTGTGGCCCAAAAACTTTCTGTCTAAATCGAAAAACCTTGAAAAATTGTTCTTTGAAACAAATCTGATCGAAGATCTTCCAGATAAAATGCTCTTTGGTCTAAATAATATTACACAGCTCAAACTCAAAGGAAATAGACTCCACAAGTTTCCAGACCAAATAACTGATGGTGCTTTGATTAAAGAACTTGATTTAAGCAATAATAATTTAAGAAATATCCCTGCAGGCGCATTTAATAATTTCAATTCTTTATCAAAGTTGATTATTTCTTCAAATCAAATCGATAATGTGACAAAAGAAACATTTTCTGGCCTTGATAAACTAACAGAGCTTAATTTAGAAAATAACTTCCTTAGTAGCCTGCCGGATGATGTGTTCTCATACCTTGTAAAATTAAAAAAATTAAAGACACTTAAACTCACAAAAAACAAATTCACCAACTTCCCTGTTGATTTGATTAAATTAATTCCTAAAGTATATTTAAAAGATAATCCTTGGAACTGTGATTGCAATTTGAAAGATCTTTACAACTGGATAACCAATAATAAAAATGTTCAAGATTGGAATAAACTATTGTGTGAAATACCGACTCATTATAGTGGAAAGACCATCACCTCATTAAAAATAGATGAATTCATTTGTTTAACAACTCCAATGATTGCAACACAAACCACAAAGTTACCAACAACCACTGCAGCAGTCATCACAACACATCCAACTACCAAGCAACCCACACCTCAACAGGTTACTACACAACTTTTCACAACTCTAAAAACAACAGTTGCTCTCACAACCATTCTGCTACCTACAACTCAAGAAACTACAAATCAACCAATTACAACTATTATCCCAACCATCAAAATCACAGCAATGAAGCAAACTACTCCAGATTTAACAACTTTGAAGGTTTCAACACTCCAAGAAACAACTTTACAAACAACTACCATGACAACCACAGAAACAACAAACTCACAGCCTACAACTGCAAAAACAACACTCCAAGAAACAACTTTACAAACAACAACTACCATGACAACCACAGAAACAACAAACTCACAGCCTACAACTGCAAAAACAACAATGCCACAAGAAACTACTTTACAACCAACAACTCGAGTTCACACTAGTACTACAGAACCTACAACGCTCCAAATTATAACTACAGCCACAGAAACAACAAGTGCTGCTCACACAACAGTTAGCTTGACTACACCTCACGAAACAACGCGTGAAGAAGAGTCCACAGCAACGTCAATGATATCTGTACATACTAGTGAGAGCACAACACTGGCTGTCAGTACAATTATGCTGACGTCCACCCCACATGTTCCTACAACTACAATCACAAGCCCTACCGCTCCATGGAAGCGGACTACTTTATTTACTACCTTGGAGGCAACAACAGAGATGTCCTCTGCTAAACTGACATCTACATATACTTCAGCAAATAAGGAAACCAGCCAGTTACCCATGACTACAACAGAGCTAACTACCAGAGAGACCTCTACACCACAAGCAACTAATTCAGCTGAAACAACAGTGTTTGTGATGAAATTAAATGCACTGAGTACAGTCTCCTTAGCACCAACCACTCTGGTGATGAATGTGACATTCCTTCCATCAATGACATTGCAATTTAGAGCCAGTGATTTTTTTCTTGGATTACACCACTGCCAATTTTTATTTGTCTCCTATGTAACACTATTGTGCATTGAAATCTGTTCTACAATCTTTCTAATAACATTTTCTTACACACTACACAAATCTATACGCAGTGTAAAGGTACCAGTACGTCCTGTAAGGCTGGTATACATGTATAAGAAAAAAGATAGGTCTTAAGTGTACTCACACTTTACCCAACTACAATCTCAGTGTCTAAACCTCAGGACAATGCAGGATCAGTCAAAGAAAAGATAATAAGACAGGGTATATATATATATATATATATATAGATAGATAGATAGATAGATAGATAGATAGATAGATAGATAGATAGATAGATAGATATAGGTTAGGCTTATAATACCATTATATAATATTGTGTTACTATTATCACTGAAAATAAATGCTGTTGATAATGTACACAGTATTCTATTGTAAGGCATAACAGTCACCTGTGTAGAACTATGACTAATGGCAAAGCTTTGATTAAAGTCTTTATCACATAGTAACAGGCAGGGCTGTTTCTTGACAATATAGCTCCCTGTGCGAACAGTAAAATTGCGCCCACCCCTGAATATTTCATGTACATCCCGAGAAACATATGTGCGTGCCTTGTAGCGCTGCCTGCTTGCCACATGTATTGATATGAGCGGCACAGTGCACAGTACATATTTTAATACATAATAAAGTGTCATAAGTGTCATTAATGATATGCTGTATCTACTACACATTTTCTTATTAGCCAATGCCTGCAGGTGTCACATGTGCAGCTGCATTGTATGGCAAGCAAACACAGGTCTGCAGCAATATTAGATTGCAAGCTCTTGGGGACAGAGGGACAGTGATATACTTGCTCCTAGTTCTCACTGATAGGTATGGAAGGTAGACTGAGACATGCAGCCATCTACAGGCACATTCGTGCTGCCCCCCTCTGTGTGTAATCACTGAACCGGATCACCAAGTGCACTAGACCTGACCAGCTTCTGACTCCATGATTACAGTCCCTGGCTCTTGTTGCCCTTTAGCCACCTCCGATACAGGCCCTGGACATCCCTGGTATATCTGTCCATGGCTGAGCCTGACCCGTCCTGCAATGTCCCAGTTAGTTAAACCCCTTTCAGATCGCAATGCCAGGTCCCACCCAGGAATTGGTAACGGGTCCTTCCCGGGTTCGAACCGCCCATTGGACCCTTTCACAATGGCTTCCTGACCTGGCAATATGCCCGGTCGGGTTGCCATCGTGGGTGGGGTGTGGAACTGGCATTGGGGGTGGGTGCGGAGGCGGCGCTGGGAGATGATATCATCTCCACGCCGCCTTTGCCTATTCTGTGAATGGGTCCCGGGCCGCATCGACCCGGCGGGTTGTTCACACTGCACCTGACCCGGTAATAACCTGAGAATAATCCTTCTTTATTCCCAGGTCGAATTACCAGGTCAGGCGACCTGGGAATTCGGCAGTGACCCCTTTCACACCACACAGTGACCCGCGTCGACCCGGCAATATACCGGCTCGATACCAGGTTTTTTGTGTGGTGTGAAAGGGAAATTAAATGCCAGCCTCAGTTCTGCAGCCACAACACTTCCTGTACTGGTAAGTGACCTACTGTGCCACCTGGGTAAGGTGGGCCGATAGAAGCGGAACATGTTCCACCTCCAAATATAACTGATGGAAAGCAGTTCTGTCCCATTACCGCCCACTTTAACCCTTGCCTGTGTGACTGCACTGGCTGCAGGCGTCCCGTGAGCTTACACGTCTCGCCGGACCCTAGAAATGGCCCTGGTAACAGGTGAACTCAAATCACTCTTTTAGACTACTGTTCTTCTTGGACCTGTCATGGCATATGTTTAATGGAACACAACTTTATATAATGAAACACCACTCTATATAATAGTTTATTGTACTGTGGAGCCTATTATAATAATGTAGTTTGCTCAGAGGGAGGCAGGTGGGGAAATCACTGAATCTTGGATCCAACAAATTTGTTAAATTTTCTTGGATCCCTGGGAGGAGATCCACATACTGTTATATAGATTCTAGAGCCTATAAACGCATGATTTAAACATAGATTTTCAACTATGAACTAAAGGTCTGTAACAGCCATTCTCACCGACATGGAGACATACACTTTCGGGAATAGATGTACAATCATAGAATTACATCATGATTAAGCAGATCTGTCCAGGAAATTTTGAAAAGTGTGTTGTTGGTCTGCATGAAATATTTTGTTCCATGGCTTTAGTTAAAACTTTACACATCAAATAAAAAAAAAATACAAAAAACAATAGACAGACTAGTTGTTTTACACTGGTTGTAAGAAAACCAGGACCCGAACTTGCAGTTGGGGAAAAGGGGGTGAATGAAGGAAACTTGCTGTTTTGTAACATGATTGCTGAGATACTGACGGTTGTAGACATATCTACTGCGTATTCCCACGATCAAACTTTTGTTTTCTTTATATGCGTCAGGGGTGTGTGTTTTACTATAAACATCTTGCCTCTATGCTGCTACTTTTTAAAGTGGTTCAAAAAATGTTATGTAGAACATTCTGTTTTGGAACTCTGCAAAAAATATGTACTGTTCAGCTGTTTGCAATGTTCTGTATGACCACAGGATGGTGGCATTGTATATTCTATAACACTTGCTCAAACACAGTCCTGGTGGACCCATACCAAGTGCATAATTTCAAGGTATTCTCTGGAATAATTAAGACCACCTATAGATCTATTGTGTTAGTCAATTAACACACCTGTGTTCCAGCAAGATGATCTGGAAAACATTCCATGAGTGATGTGTTTGAGAAACACTGAGGCAGATGTATTAAGCCTGGAGAAGGGATAAAGAAGGGATAAAGCAGTGATAAGTGGAAGGTGATAACGCACCAGCCAATCAGCTCCTGTCATTTTTCAAATCTGTAATGATTGGCTGGTGCGTTATCACCTTCCACTTATCACTGCTTTATCACTTCTTTATCCCTTCTCCAGGTTAATACATCTGCCCCACTGTTCTATAAACAAGCTTTTCTCCATGGAAGTGTATTTTATTTAGATTTTTCTGTAAAAATATCACTTATTCCAATAATTTGCAAAGTGCTAAATAGTCTAGGTGCTTCCCCTGCTTAATAGAAGGGAGGGCCACTGGTGCGTCTAACTGTAAGATGCTTTGAAAAATCGGATTTCCTTTTATATAGCAAGATTCCTAAAAATGTCATAAAGGGGGGAGATTGTGTGTTTTTTAGGGGCATTTCTGACTTTTCAAAAGGGAGAACTCTGCTAAAAATATCAGAATTTTGGACCAGGATTCTCCACACATAGACAGTATATCATCATATGCCATCACAAGTATAAGGTTAGATATAAAACTGTTCAGTATAGCCTTCTATCGTTCCCCTTTCCACCCTGTGAGCTAGTGTACTTTCTCCTATTGTGCTAGAGAGGATCCCTGTCAGTCGCTCCTCACTTCTTCTGCTCTGATGTCACCCAGCTGCTCCTGTCTGTTTATTTAACAGCAGTGTATGGAAAATGTGGGAATAATGGGCAAGCTGCCTCACAGAAGACATTATTATTATTATTATTATTATTATTATTTTATCATCATCATCACCATCATCATTCTTTATTTATATGGAGCTATAATAAGTTTACCACACCTTATAGAGTACATACATAGAGATGTGGTCAGGATCCCAGCGGTGTAGATGCTGGCGGTCACCGGAATCCTGACACCACTACGAATCCTAGCGCCGGAACCCTGACCTCCGGCATCCAGAAGGTAAGTATTAGGGTGAAGGTTACCCGTCACCCCCCTGTGATTAGCCGTAGCCACCACCCTCCACTATCTTAGCCCTAGCCACCACCCCAGGTGGGTTAGGGTTAAGGTAGGGGGCAGGAGAAGGGTAAAATTAATTACCCCGTCTTCTGTCAGCATTTTAAAATTTGGAATGCCGCAGGCGGTCATGTGACCCGAATAAATAGAAACAGAACACACATAACAGGAAGAAAAGTGAAAAAGACTTACAGCATAAACGTATAACATGAGATACAATATATATAACCATCTGTGCATATACAGACCTATTACCCACAAAAAAAACGCTTGATGAACCCAAAGTATCAGTGCTGCTGTTTGCAGCGGGGAGGAGATGATGATAGTGACTAGTGAGCGCAGGAAAGAGATTACGGAAGAGGGCCCTGCTCATGAAAGCTAACAGTCTATGGGGTGATTCTGACTTGATCAATGCTGTGCGTTCTCGCACAACGGGCAAACATGGATAGACTGCGCATGCATATGCACCGCAATGCACATGTGTGTCAGCAAACAACAACAGGCATCGCAGAACAACGACAGGCTAGTGTGAAAATTTCGATCACGCAACCATTCACATGCTTATTTATAGGAAGAGGCCTTTGTGGGTGGTAACTGACCGTTTTCTGGGAGTGTCAGGGAAAACGCAGGCATTCCCAAGTGTTTTCAGGGAGGGTGTGTGACATTAGCTCTGGACCCGATCAGCCTGTTCTCCTAGCACTGTAGGAGTAAGACCTGGGCTGTGCACACACTGCACACAGCAAAAAAATCATTCAATGGTGAGTGTGGTGCGAACAGATTTGCAGCTGTCCGCTGACTGAGGGATTTTTGTAGCACTGCGTACACATGCGATCGCACACTCGCACGGCGAATATACACACCCCCTTGGGTGGCAGCTATCTAATTCTGAACGCAGCATAACAAATTTAGCAGCCCAGCGATAAGGTCTGAATCACCCCCTATATGCCAATATGCAAGCTGTGTCAACTAAAGAGCAGTAGAGCTCACATGAAAAGCTCTCTGATCACAGTAAGATCGCAAACATGAGGCATAATAGAATGTGATTTATAGCGCTAAGCAAAGATTGACAGGTCTACAATCTATATATACCCAGGGGTGTAGCAAGGGTGGCTCTGGTGGAGCGGGAGCTGTGAGCGCTGAAAAAGTGAGAGGGCCACTGTACTGGCAGCTGCGGAGCAGGAGAAGCAGAGGGGGTGAACACAGGGCCGGTGCTAGGGTGTTTGGCGCCCTCCTCCAAACTCTAAATTTTGCGCCCTCCTACTCTGCTCTCATCCTACCCACAAGCAGCCACATTGCGCTTGCGACTAGCTGCATCCAGTTAGTGGGAGTGCACACACCATGCGAACGTATGGATCACGGGTGTGTGAGAGAGAGGATAGCAGGAGAGAAAGGGTGACGGGTAGAGGGTGAGAGTAAGTGGGTAACAGAAATGTCAGTGGGTGACAGGGAGAGGGTAACTACAGTGAGAGATAGTGGGAGATGGGCACAGAGTGAAGCTAGGGAGAGGCAGTGGGCAACAGTGAGAACCGGAAGGTGACGATGAGAGAGTGACAAGCAGAGGGTGAAAAAAGAGAATGACGGGGAGAGGGGGAGCGTCAGTGGGAGACAGGAGAGAGAGGTGATGGGGAAAGGGTGAGCATCAGTGGGTGACAGGGATAGTTCGACAGGAGAGAGAGGTGATGCGGAGAGGGGTGGGTGACAGGGAGAGGGTGACAGGAGAGAGGGTTGGATGACAGGGAGAGAGTGACAGGAAAGAGATGTGACGGGAAGAGGGTTGGATGACAGGGAGAGGGTGGCAGGCGATAGAGGTGACGGGGAGAGGGTTTTATGACAGGGAGAGGGTGATAGGAGAGAGAGGTTATGGGAGGGGTGACGGAGAGAGTGACTGGAGAGAGAGGTGACGGTGAGAGGATGAGAGTGAGTGAGTGACAGGAGAGAGAGGTGATGGCTGTGGAGAGGCAGCGGGTGGCAGGCAGTGGAGAAACGGCATTTAACATAAATTAAAAAAATAGTAATATAACAAGTCCGGACTTAGAGTCCCATGAAGAGAAACACTTCCTATGCTACAGTAAGTCACTGCCACTGCTAGGCAGTCCCTGCGGGTGTCAGATTTTACTGGGGGATGCAGCCCTGTAGTCCATAAGTAAAATCTGTCAGTCCTAGTGAACTTTACACAACATATGGAGGTATCCTATTACCCACGGTCATTGATCGCGGGTAATTGTGTCTCCGGGGGGCTATTCAATTAGCCCTGATAAGCCTGTGCGAGACATGGCTTACAAGGGATTTTTTTTTTCATCTACCTCCCCACAACGACTAATTAAGCAATCAATCCACCCTCCCTACACACTACACCACAGCTACCCTGCAGCCCAGTCCCCGCACAAACTACACTACCACCACTACCCAGCACACATTATATGCCACTTTATCCACCCCCCACCCCAGTACACACTAATATTCCACTTTATCCCCCCCACCCCAAGCACACAGTAACATACCAGTTTATCCCCCCCCCCCCGACCCCAGTACACTACACAGTAATATTCCACTTTATCCCCCCAACCCCAGCACACAGTAATATTCCACTTTATCCCCCCAACCCCAGCACACAGTAACATACCAGCTTATCCCCCCCCTGACCCCAGTACACAGTTATATTTCAGTTTATCCCCCTCACCCCAGCACACAGTAATATTCCACTTTATCCCCCCAACCCCAGCACACAGTAACATACCAGCTTATCCCCCCCGACCCCAGTACACAGTAATATTCCACTTTATCTCCCCCAGCACACAGTAACATACAGTTTCACTTTATCTTCCCCCCCTACCCCAGCACACAGTAACATACCAGCCCCCCCAGCACACAGTAACATACCAGTCCCCACCCCAGTACACAGTAACATACCAGCCCCCCCAGTACACAGTTTCACTTTATCTTCCCCCCCTACCCTAGCACACAGTAAAATACCAGCCCCCCCAGCACACCGTAACATACCAGTCCCCACCCCAGTACACAGTAATATTTCACTTTATCTCCCCCAGCACACAGTAACATACCAGCCCCCCCCCCCCAGTACACAGTAATATTTCACTTTATCTCCTCCCCCCCCCTCCCCAGTACACAGTAACATACCACTGTACACACACACACACACACACACACACACACACACACACACACACACACACACATACACACTAATATGCCCTTTCTCCCTACCTGGTCTTGAATCCACCATTGATGAGAGGGGACTCAGGGGAGGGGCGGTGCTGAAGACTGCTGTGAGAGGGGAGGGAAGAGAGGAGGTGGGGATGCTGCTCCTGCCTCCCAGCTTGACATGTGCAGTGGGGAGGAGCAAGACGGACAGGGAAGGGGGAGGGCTCTGACACAGGAGGAGACCGAGGATCCTGTGTTCATGCTGCCGGCACCGCTTCTGCTTGTCACACAGTGTGACAGGTGCAGTCTGCGGCAGCTGGCACAAACACTGCGCATCAGCAAGGTACAGTAGCAGAGCAGGGAGAGCGCCTTTAGTGCCAGGCGCCTACCTGCTTTGCGGACCTTGCTGAGCGTCTAGCGCCGGCACTGGGCGCACACTGACTGGACTCAGAGACTAAGTAGGGTGGTCGCAGGCCAGAGGTGACAGCAGGAGACACTGACAGTCAGCACATGCCAGAGCTCTGCCCGTCCTCCTTATATGTCTCACTGTCTGCTTGTATCTATGCAGCAGGGTTACTTCTGTCCTGCAGCACCACCCTGCCCCTGCTGCTGCGGCACCTCTCTCTTTACTGGAAGCTGCAGCACATGTCTTTACTTCAGATGCTGCAGCAGCTCTCTCTGGCCTAGCTGCTGTAGCACCTTTTTCTGCCCTGGCATCTACAGACCTCTCTCTGCCCAGGCTGTAGCATCTATCTCTGGCCCAGCTGCTGCGGCACTTCTCACTACACTGATGCATACTTGCGTACTTTTGAAAACTAGTTTCAGGGAGATTCCAGTCGGCAGCAGAACATGCCGCACAAAGCGCGGCGCGGCGTTGAAGGGGGGGGTGTCATGCTTCGCCCAAAGTGTGCGTTGAGGACTACCTATAGGCGTATTTATTGCCACTCAGGGGTGTGTCCTGCAATGGCAGGTGAACATTAGTACTAAAAGCAGCACAAAAAAAAGGGTAATACTATAGGTACACTAGAGTAATAATACAGGTGAACTAAATTATGATACCTTGCACATTTCTGAGAAGAAACAGACAGTATATTACACATTACACCCAGTACACACAGCACCTTAATACATTATATTATACACAGCCCCCCCCTCCCCATATTGTACCCAGTACCACTTAACATTACATTATACATAGACCCAGTCAGTGCCTTAACTAGTTTAACTATATTTTAGCACTGTGTGCAAGAAACAGCATCGGTGCCCACGGCACGCGCACACCAAAAAGTTAGGGGCGTGGCTTCATGGGGAAGTGGCGTGGCCACAGAGCTCCCTTTTGCAGATTACGGCAGGCAGAACTCCATTTTACACATTACGGCAGCAGAGTCCTCCTTTTTTACACATTACAGCATTAGAGCCCCCCTTTTTCTTTTTTACACATTAGGCAGGCAGAGTTCCCCTTTTATTTGTACACATTACAGCAGCAGAGTCGCCTTTTTTACACATTACATGTTTTTTTGTTTTTTTTTACACATTATGGTAGGCAGTCCACCTTATTTACACATTATGGCAGGTGGGAGAGAGAGAGAGACTCACCTCTGACAAACCGGCATGCCTCTCCTCTTCCCACCCTACGCTGCACTCTTCGCAGCACAGGGCATGTGGGTGGGCTGGGGGCAGGCTGGGAGAGACGTCATCTCTCCCAGCACATAGGAAGGGAGCGGAGGGTGAGCTGCAGCGCTGCCTGGCTACCTAGGTGAGAGTAGCGGTGATGGCGGGGGGGGGGGGTAGGGCTGGACCCCACAGTGCGACGGAGCGGCCAGGTGATCCTGCGCCTCCAGTGGCACACAGCTCGTTACGGCCCTGGCCCCACTCCCTCATATTACAGCCAGTACACACAGTACCATATTACATTACATTATACATAGCCACAGTCCCCCATATTACAGCCAGTACACCCGGACCCCTATTATATTAAATTATACACAGCCTATACAGTCCCCCCAATATTACACAGAGTAGCACAGTACATTTCACACAGCCCTCCTCCCCCATATCACAGATAGTACACAGCCAGCACCATATTACATTATATTATATACAGCACAATCCCCCCCCCCCCCCCCCCCCCCAATATTACACCCGGTAGCACATTGAATATCACAGAGCCCCCCCCTCCCCCTTATTACAGATAGTACACAGCACCATATTACATTATATTATATACAGCACAATCCCCCCTCCCCCCCCAATATTACACCCGGTAGCACATTGAATATCACACAGCCCCCCCCTCCCCCTTATTACAGATAGTACACAGCACCATATTACGTTTTATTATACACAGCACAATCCCCCCCAATACTACAAGCAGTAGCACATTACATATCACACAGCCCCACCTACCCCTTATTACATAAAGTACCATATAACATCTTGCACAGCACACACCCCTCCCCCGACCACATTATACACATCCCCCCTTTCTCATACAACCCCAGCACATACAGCACCCACCTGGCTATGGCTGCTCCTTCCTGTGAAGAGCAGGGGCCGGGGCCGGGACAGTGTGGTGGAGGGAGGCAGCAGCACTGGGCAGGCACATGAGGAGTGTCAGGAAGAGATCAGACGGAGTGAGGTGGGCGGGGCCAGCAGCAGGGAAGCAGAGCACTGGCTGTCAGTAGGCCAGCTGCTCTGCTAATCATTCTCCTGCCTCCGCTCAGGCTGCCGGCTCTCTGTGCACAGCAGGAGGCAGGACGGCCACCGCGGCTGTGACCTCCTACGTGCAGGCCCCGCCCCCCGCATTTCCGGGCTTGCACATGCGCAGTCCGGATTTACAGGGGGCTAATTTAAAAACCGGGAGGGCAGGCAAGGTTTGCGGGGCAGCAGGAGGCTCATTGAAAAATCGTGAGCCTCCCGCATTCAAAGTCAAGTCTGCACTGATGCTGTAGCACCTCTGCATTAGAAGCTGCAGCACCTCACTCTGGCCATCATTCCGAGTTAATCGCTCACTAGCTACTTTTAGCAGCCGTGCAAACGCATAGTCACCGCCCACGGGGGAGTGTATATTCGCTTTGCAGGAATGCGAACGTCTGTGCAGCAGAGCGGCTGCAAACACATTTTGGGGGTAATTCCAAGTTGATCGCAGCAGGATTTTTGTTAGCAATTGGGCAAAACCATGTGCACTGCAGGGGGGCAGATATAACATGTGCAGAGAGAGTTAGATTTGGGTGTGGTGTGTTCAATCTGCAATCTAATTTGCAGTGTAAAAATAAAGCAGCCAGTATTTACCCTGCACAGAAACAAAATAACCTACCCAAATCTAACTCTTTCTGCACATGTTATATCTGCCTCCCCTGCAGTGCACATGGTTTTGCCCAATTGCTATCAAAAATCCTGCTGCGATCAACTTGGAATTACCCCCTTTGTGCAGAACAAGACCAGCCCTTTAGTTACTTATTCTGTGCGATGATTGCTGCGACGAATGACAAGGTAATGACGTCAGATACCCACCCAGCAAATGCCCGGCCACGCCTGCGTTTTTCCAAACACTCCCAGAAAACAGTCAGTTGACACCCAGAAACTCCCACTTCCTGTCAATCTCCTTGCGATTGGCTGTGCGACTGAAAGCGTTGCTAGAACCTGTGCAAAACCAAACCATGATGCTCTTTGCAGTTTTGGCATTTTTTTAACTGAACGCAACGCAGCGAACAACGACAGCTAGCGATCAACTCGGAATGAGGGCCTCTGTCTCTCTCTCTGCATTAGAAGCTGCAGCACCTGTCTCTACCCCTCAGGCTGCTGCGGTGCAGCTCTCTATGTCCCTCAGACACATGATCAGCATTTTGAGATGAAATATCATAAAGTGCAAGCATCAAATCATTGTTATCTATTTGTAATGTATCTATCAATTGATCTATGTAGCCAGCGTCGGACTGGGGCATGAAGGGCCCACCCGACCCTGTATGTAGCATTTAGATAATAAAAACAACTGACATTATATGACCAGAAGACATAAACAGATCCAGTTGATAAGAGACAACTATATAGCTAATTACATGGATAGTATATTGAGGTTATAAATCACATCCTACCTGCATTTCACTACTTCTATCTATTTATCATGTAGGTTAAAATAAGCTTACATTATACTGTGAAAAGGTATCAGGGCATACAGTTGATAACTGACAGTTTTATAGTAAGTCACATGATCAGCATATTGAGTTTACAAACAGTGGTGGTTATAGGTGTGGGCTAGCAGGGCAGCCACCTAGGGCACTGCGTCCTGTGTGCACTGTGCACCAGTGACGTGCGGTGGGTTGAGGCAGAGCCTTTTCTGTCATACTAACGTTTGTGCCAGAGTTTTGACTGTATAAAGTAGATGAAAGATATAAATAATTTGTTTGAAATATCTTCTTTGCATTATTCTAATAATTTTTCTAGCCAAAACTCTGGAGTAAAAAGTCTATGGCAGGTGAGGCAGTGCCTCCCCTGCTTATCTTTTCTGCACATCTCTGATCAAAACTCACCAAATTTCCAGGAATTTATACTGCTGCACCTGTGTATAATGCCCAGATGTACCCTTTGGTTCATATATTGCATGTAAATCTGGCTCTGGGGCTAGCCAGTGCCACCTGAGCCATTTAGCTCACCGCATGTCCCTGGTGTGCACGGCCACAGTCACCCTGCAGATGCCCGCACCCAGCACAATAACAATGGCTGCAGCAGGTGCCGCAGGCTGCGTGTGCACCCACCTGCAGCTGACACCAAGGAGGAGAGCAGGGAGACAGCCGCTAGAGGTCCTACTTGACATCTAGCATCTGACAGTGAACAGCGTAGACAACATTGCCCAGAAACAATGGAACCACTGGCATCGCCAGGAGAAGATGCAGAAATGCATCTTCTCCCATGGATACCCCTGACAGTGAGTAATAAAACCCCTGGCAACAAGCATGAAACCCCTGGCAATCAGCATGGAACCCAGAATATGAAACACTTAGCAACGAGCAGGAAACCTCTGGCAGTGAGCATGAGACCACTGGCAATGAGCATGGATCCCAGAGCATGAAACCCTTGGCAACAAGCATCAGGACACAGAGACATGTGAGTTCATTGCTGTGCTGCTTTATTCCATCACCAACTACAGGCACACTGCACACTGGACCACCCACTTCCCAACATCCCCCTGTTCCTAGGGACCATCACTGAAGATTCAGGCTTACACATGTTAGTAAGGGTGTGTCTACAAATATTAAGCATTCTAATACACTAATATCACATCTTCTTTTCTTTAAAGATAAGCCCTGTACGCTTCAATGCAACAATTAACAACGTCATATTAGGAACATCATCTAACACGTTTCAATGAGTCTCTCAGGTCTGCGTATTTCCCTTTTGGGTCTTTCATACACAGTCTGTGTTTCATCGACCATGTTGGACCTTTCTAGAATCGTGGTTTGTTCACCATTATGAGGATCATCATACATGTCAGATGTTGTCTTCATTATGGTTAGGTTGAGATCTTAAATCCACCCGATTTCTTCTTACTTCCGTTCCATGCTCTGTACGTATAGTATAAGATCTTGGTGCTACTTGTGCTTGCACAATACCTTTCTGCACCCAAATACCTTTCTCATGATCTCTGAGACGGACTTGGTCACCCGATTTTAGATCAGATAAGCTTTTTGCTCGCCTGTCATGGAACAGTTTCTGTTTCGCCTGTTGACGTTCCTTACTCAGTCTGACCAACGCTGAGTTATGTGTATTAAGCAGTTCATCATGTATCGGGAGATTTGCTCTAATCCTCCTTCCCATCAGCATTTGTGCAGGAGAAAGTCCATTCTGTAAAGGTGTACTGCGGTAGATTAAAAGACTTTTGTAGAAATCTTCTTTACATTCTTGAGCTTTTTTCATGAGACTCTTTACAGTTTTTACTGAACTTTCCACCAACCCATTTGAGCGTGAATAGTGGGGACTTGATGTAGTATGAACAAATTCCCACTCATCAGCAAATTGTCTAAATTCAGCACTGGAAAACTGAGGACCATTGTCAGTGAACACTTCCATAGGAACACCATGCCTTGCAAAGATTGACTTCATGCAATTGATTACGGCTTTACTAGTAGTTGTATGTAGTGTCTTCACCTCAGGGTAGTCATGACAATGTATGTTTTCCCATTACAATCAAACAAATCTGCGCCAACTTTCTGGTATGGTCTCTCTGGCACTGCGTGAGGACTCAGTGGCTCGACTTGTTGTTTCGGTCTATACGTAAGACATAATTCACATGTAGCTGTAGTCTGTGCTATGTCTTGGTTCATTCTTGGCCAATGCATAACTTCATGCGCTCTCCGCTTACATTTTTCTTCTCCTAAGTGGCCTTCATGTATCTTGCACAGCATAGTTTTTCTTAGTCGTGCAGGTATGACAAACCTATTGCCTTTGTAAATAATACCATCGACAACTGTAAGGTCACTGCGGTACATCCAATAATCATGAATAGACAGCGGGCACGCATGTTTTTCTGCTGGTCAACCTTTCAGAATGATATCTTTCAACACTTTCATTGTGTCATCTGTCTCAGTTTCTTTCCTAATCTGTTCTTGTCTTGCAAGAGACACTGGTAGAGAAGCTACGATCAAATTAACATAGGCTTCTATCTCTTCATCCATCAGACTTTTGGAACCTTCACTTTTGTCCACAGCATGAGAAAGTGTATCAGCAATGTACATGTATTTGCCGGGACAGTACAGCAAGTGTACATCATATTTCTGTAGTCTGATAAGCATTCGTTGAATTCTCATGGGACAGTCATGTAATGATTTAGTCATGATAGCTACCAATGGCTTGTGGTCAGTTTCTACTGTAAATGTTTGACCATACACAAACTGATGAAATTGCTCACATGCATATATGATCGCTAGAAGTTATTTTTCTATCTGAGCATACCTTGTTTCAGCACTTGTCAGTGCTCTTGATGCATAGATTACTGGTTGCCATGTATCCTCATGTTCTTGTAACAGCACTGAGCCTAGGCCAAATTGCGAAGCATCTGCTGAAATTCTTATTCTTTTCGCAGGATCAAAGAATTTTAGCACTGGTTGCTCTGTAATGATCTGTTTCAAGTTTTGCCAACTTTCTTCTTGTTCATGTGACCACATCCACTCGTTATCTTTGTCCAACAACCATCATGGAGACGCTGTTCATTCAGAGAGTTGAGAAATAAACTTTCCTAAGTAAGTAATCATTCCTAGGAATCTTCTGACGTCGTCTTTGTTGTTAGGACGTTCCATGTTCACTATGGCTGATATTTTCCTTGGGTCTGGTTTTACACCTTGATCCGAGACCACGTCGCCCATAAAGGTAAGTGTATTCAAGCCAAATTCACATTTGTCCTTGTTTAGCTTTAGATTCACTTTCTTGACAAGTTCCATTACTTGTCTCAATCTAGAATCATGTTCTTCCTTTGTAGATCCCCAGACAATAATGTCATCCATCATTGTTTCAACACCTGGAATATGTTCAAAAATCATGTGTATCTTTTTGTGATATACTTCTGGAGCAGACAATATTCCATATGGTAGTCGAAGAAATCTGTATCAACCTTCTGGTGTATTAAATGTACAAAGCTTAGAGCTGGCCTCATCTAGCTTCATTTGCCAGAATCCTGAAGATGCGTCCAATTTACTGAACCATTTTGCTCCTGCAAATTGCGACATGATTTCATCTCTGGTTGGTAGTTTGAAATGTTCTCGGTTAATAGCTTTGTTTAAATCTCTGGGGTCTAGACATATTCTGAGTTGTCTAGACATATTCTGAGTTGTCTTTTCAACAATTACTAAGGAGCTTACCCATTCAGTAGTCTCATCAACTTTCTGTATCACACCCAAGGCTTCCATGTGATTTAACTCTTGTTTCAGTTTTTCTCTCAGCGCAAACGCCACTTTTCTACAGGGGTGTATCACTGAAGAAACTTGCATGTCTATATTTATTTTATGCTCTCCAGGCAAACAACCTAGAACTTCAAACAAGTCTCTGTATTCTGTAAACATCGATTTGCAGTCATCTTCTACTTGTGATGTCACCATAAAAACTTTCTTTAGCAAGCTTAGTTTCTCACAGGAACTTAATCCTAGAATCGGTTGCACATTTTTATCCACAATCAGTAGAGATGTTTTAAACTGTTGTCCCTTATATTTCAGTGTCACTAAGCATGTACCTTTCACAGGAATTTCCTCCCCAGTGTACCCTGTAACTTTCACTTTGGCTGGATGAATTTTAGGTTTTACTCTAAAAGTCTTATAGTCTTGAAACGATATTAAATTCACCTGCACGCCAGTATCAAGCTTAAAGGGAATGACAATCTCATTCACAGTTAAAGGGACAATCCATTCTTTCTTATCTGCACTGCAAAGTTCAATGCAATCCACAAAGAATTCCTCTGTTTAACAGCATGCACATTGCTTGTTTCACTTTTAATTTTACAGCATTTGGCAAAGTGATTAAGTCTACCACATTTCATGCAGGTTTTACCATAAGCCGGGCACATTTTAGGATTGTGAGCATTTCCACATCTACTACACATTTCCTTATTAGACTGTGGCTTAGACTGCTTCATTCTTGAGAATGGAGGTTTGCTTAGCTCTGTGTTCTGCACTACATGGACAGCAGCATCAACTTCCTTGTGTAACTTTTTGGCTTGAAATCTAGTTATTTCTGCAGATCTACACACAGTCACTGCCTTGTCTAGTGTTAGGTCTTGCTCTCTCAGCAGTCTCTCTCTGAGTCCATTATCAGGTATTCCACAGACAATACGATCTCTAATCAGTGAATCCTTTAAATCATCAAACTCACAGGTTTTACTGAGTGATTGCACCTCTGTAACATACTGATCAAATCCATCTACAGGCTTCTGATCACATGTGAAAAACTTATATCTTTCATATGTCACATTTTTCCTTGGCACAAAGTAATCTTCAAACTTTTGCATTATAGAAGTTAGCACCATATTCTGCCCCTCATCAAACTGAAAACTATTATAAATGTCCAGCACATCCTCTCCTATCACATGGAGAAAAATGGATGCCTTCGTTTTGTCAGCCTCTGTATAAAGCTCCACATGCAGCAAGATATATATTAAACCTTTGCTTAAATCTTTTCCAGTTTTCAGACAAGTTAGAGACATCAGCATGCCTGTTGGAGGAGCTAGTTTATCCATGGTTACTCACTGTTTGAAGAGAGGAGCACACGGCAGGTTTTGCAGACACTGAGTATCACAGCCTTACAGACTATTGCAGGATTCTGTCACACTCTGAGAGCACTAGCAGTCCAAGTTAAACTTCTTCTGACACCATGTTTTGTTCATATGTTTGTAAATCCAGTCATCAGGACACAGAGACATGTGAGTTCACTGCTGTGCTGCTTTATTCCATCACCAACTACAGGCACACTGCACACTGGACCACCCACTTCCCAGCATCCCCCTGGTCCTAGGGACCATCACTGAAGATTCGGGCTTACACATGTTAGTAAGGGAGTGTCTACAAATATTAAGCATTCTAATACACTAATATCACAGATCCCAGAGCATGAAACCCTTGGCAATGAGCATGAGACCCCTGGCACCAAGCATGAGACCCCTGGCAATGAGCACGAGACCCCTGGCAATGAGCATGAAACCCCTGGCATAGAGCATGAGACACTGGGCAGCGAGCAGGAAACTCCAAGCAGCGAGCATGGAACCCAGAGCATGAGATCCCCTGACAACGACCAGGTAATTTAAAAGTACATAGAAGCCTTACCGTGGGGCATAATTTGTAAGGGACATTTTTGTGTGTGGAGCATAATATGGTGTCAGGGCATAGCTGTATGTGGCATAATGTGTAATGAGCATTACGGTGTGTGGCATAACATGTAAAGGGCATTACAGTGTGTGGCATAATGTGTAAAGGGCATTGCGGTGTGTGGCATAACGTGTAAAGGGCATTACAATCTGTAGCATAACATGTAATGGGCATTGCGGTGTGTGGCATAATGTGTAATGGCCATTACTATAAGAAGGAAAAATGACAAACAATGTAACGGGCATGAATCAGGTTTTTCTTCCGTGTTTTTGTTTTTCCTCTGTTGCATAAGGAAATGCCCTAGGCGGCACAACGTCTAGAACCGGCCCTGGTTATAAATCATATCCTACATGCATTTTATCACTAATATCTATTATGAATCTCATCTATCTTTCTGTATTCATCTAACATGTAAGTAAGTGTAAATAAGACTCTTTTGCACTGTTAAATGTCATTTAAGCAGTTACAGGTAGAGATGAGCGGGTTCAGTTCTCCGAGATCCTAACCCCCCCGAACTTCACCTATTTTACATGGGTCCGAGGCAGCCTTGGATCTTCCCGCCTTGCTCGGTTAACCTGAACGCGCCCGAAAGTCATCATCCCGCTGTAGGATTCTCGCGAGATTCGTATTCTATATAAAGAGCCGCGCGTCGCCGCCATTTTCACTCGTGCATTGGAGATTGAACGGAGAGGACGTGGCTGCATTCTCTCCCTGAAAAGCTCCGTATCTGTGCTCAGTGTGCTGCAAATATCTGTGCTCAGTGTGCTGCAAATATCGGTGCTCAGTGTGCTGAAAATATCTACGTTCTCTGCCTGAAAATGCTCCATATCTGTACTCAGTGTGCTGCAAATATCTGTGCTCAGTGTGCTGCATTGTGGGGACCACCAGTATATAATTATAGTAGTACAGTAAAGTAGGCCATTGCTGTATCTTGCAGCTCTGTGTCAAGTATACTATCCATATCTGTGCTGCATTATTGTGAGCAGTATATAGTAGGACAGTGCAGCATTTTGGTGACCAACAATATACATATAGTACAGTACAGTACAGTAGGCCATTGCTGTATCTTGCAGCTCTGTGTCAAGTATACTATCCATATCTGTGCTGCATTATTGTGAGCAGTATATAGTAGGACAGTGCTGCATTTTGGTGACCAGCAGTATACATATAGTATAGTACAGTAGGCCATTGCTATTGATATATTACTGGCATATAATTCCACACATTAAAAAATGGAGAACAAAAATGTGGAGGGTAAAATAGGGAAAGATCAAGATCCACTTCCACCTCGTGCTGAAGCTGCTGCCAGTAGTCATGGCCGAGACGATGAAATGCCATCAACGTCGTCTACCAAGGCCGATGCCCAATGTCATAGTAGAGAGCATGTAAAATCCAAAAAACTAAAGTTCAGTAAAATGACCCAAAAATCTAAATTAAAAGCGTCTGAGGAGAAGCGTAAACTTTCCAATATGCCATTTATAACACGAAGTGGCAAGGAACGGCTGAGGCCCTGGCCTATGTTCATGCCTAGTGGTTCAGCTTCACATGAGGATGGAAGCACTCATCCTCCCGCTAGAAAAATGAAAAGACTTAAGCTGGCTAAAGCACAGCAAAGAACTGTGCGTTCTTCTAAATCACAAATTCCCAAGGAGAGTCCAATTGTGTCGGTTGCGATGCCTGACCTTCCCAACACTGGACGGGAAGAGGTGGTGCCTTCCACCATTTGCACGCCCCCTGCAAGTTCTGGAAGGAGCACCCACAGTCCAGTTCCTGATAGTCAAATTGAAGATGTCACTGTTGAAGTACACCAGGATGAGGATATGGGTGTTACTGGCGCTGAGGAGGAAATTGACAAGGAGGATTCTGATGGTGAGGTGGTTTGTTTAAGTCAGGCACCCGGGGAGACACCTGTTGTCATTGGGTTAATTATGGCCATTGACATGCCTGGTCAAATTACAAAAAAAATCACCTCTTCGGTGTGGAATTATTTTAACACAAATGCGGACAACAGGTGTCAAGCCGTGTGTTGCCTTTGTCAAGCTGTAATAAGTAGGGGTAAGGACGTTAACCACCTAGGAACATCCTCCCTTATACGTCACCTGGAGCGCATTCATCAGAAGTCATTGACAAGTTCAAAAACTTTGGGTGACAGCGGAAGCAGTCCACTGACAACTAAATCCCTTACTCTTGTACCCAAGCTCCTGCAAGCCACCCCACCAACTCCCTCAGTGTCAATTTCCTCCTTAGACAGGAACGCCAATAGCCCTGCAGGCCATGTGACTGGCAAGTCTGACGAATCCTCTCCAGACTGGGATTCCTCCGATGCATCCTTGAGTGTAACGTCTACTGCTGCTGGCGCTGCTGTTGTTGCTGTTGTTGCTGCTGGGAGTCGATCATCATCCCAGAGGGGAAGTCGGAAGACCACTTGTACTACTTCCAGTAAGCAATTGACTGTCCAACAGTCCTTTGCGAGGAAGATGAAATATCACAGCAGTCATCCTGCTGCAAAGCGGATAACTCAGGCCTTGGCAGCTGTGTTGGTGTTAAACGTGTGTCCGGTATCCTCCGTTAGTTCACAGGGACTTAGAGAGTTGCTTGAGGTATTGTGTACCTGGTACCAAATACCATCTAGGTTCCACTTCTCTAGGCAGGCGATACCGAGAATGTACACAGACGTCAGAAAAAGACTCACCAGTGTCCTAAAAAATGCAGTTGTACCCAATGTCCACTTAACCACGGACATGTGGACAAGATGAGCAGGGCAGACTCAGGACTATATGACTGTGACAGCCCACTGGGTAGGTGTATTGCCTCCCGCAGCAAGAACAGCAGCGGCGGCACCAGTAGCAGCATCTCGCAAATGCCAACTCGTTCCTAGGCAGGCTACGCTTTGTATCACCGCTTTCCATAAGAGGCACACAGCTGACAACCTCTTACGGAAACTGAGGAACATCATCGCAGAATGGCTTACCCCAATTGGACTCTTCTGGGGATTTGTGACATCGGACAACGCCACCAATATTGTGCGTACATTACATGTGGGAAAATTCCAACACGTCCCATGTTTTGCACATACATTGAATTTGGTGGTGCAGAATTTAATAAAAAACGACAGGGGCATGCAAGAACTGCTGTTGGTGTCCCGAAGAATTGCGGGCCACTTCGGTATTCAGCCACCGCGTGCCAAAGTCTGGAGCACCAGCAAACACTCCTGAACCTGCCCCGCCATCATCTTAAGCAAGAGGTGGTAACGAGGTGGAATTCAACCCTCTATATGCTTCAGAGGATGGAGGAGCAGCAAAAGGCCTTTCGAGCCTATACATCTGCCTACGATATAGGCAAAGGAGGGGGAATGCACCTGACTCAAGCGCAGTGGAGAATGATTTCAACGTTGTGCAAGGTTCTGCAACCCTTTGAACTTGCCACACGTGAAGTCAGTTCAGACACTGCCAGCCTGAGTCAGGTCATTCCCCTCATCAGGCTTTTGCAGAAGCAGCTGGAGAGATTGAAGGAGGAGCTAAAACGGAGCGATTCCGCTAGGCATGTGCTACTTGTGGATGGAGCCCTTAATTCGCTTAACCAGGATTCAAGGGGGGTCAATCTGTTGAAATTAGAGCACTACATTTTGTCCACCGTGCTCGATACTAGGTTTAAAGCCTACGTTGTATCTCTTTTTCCGGCAGACACAAGTCTGCACATGTTCAAAGACCTGCTGGTGAGACACTTGTCAACTCAAGCGGAACGTGACCTGTCAACAGCTCCTCCTTCACATTCTCCCGCAACTGGGGCTGCGAGGAAAAGGCTAAGAATTCCGAGCCCACCCGCTGGCGGTGATGCAGGGCAGTCTGGAGCGAGTCCTGACATCTAGTCTGGACTGAAGGACCTGCCAACGATTACTGACATGTCGTCTACTGTCACTGCATATGATTCTCTCACCATTGAAAGAATGGTGGAGGATTATATGAGTGACTGCATCCAAGTAGGCACGTCAGACAGTCTGTACATATACTGACAGGAAAAAGAGGCAATTTGGAGGCCCTTGCACAAACTGGCTTTATTTTACCTAAGTTGCCCCCCCTCCAGTGTGTACTCCGAAAGAGTGTTTAGTGCAGCCGGTCACCTTGTCAGTGATCGGCGTACGAGGTTACGAGAAGATAATGTTCATCAAAATGAATTATAATCAATTCCTCCGTGGACACATTCACCATCAATTGCCTCCAGAAAGTACACAGGGACCTGAGATGGTGGAATCCAGTGGGGACGAATTAATACTCTGTGAGGAGAGGGATGTACACAGTGAAAGGGGTGAGGAATCAGAGGATGATGATGAGGTGGACATCTTGCCTCTGTAGAGCCAGTTTGAGCAAGGAGAGATTGATTGCTTCTTTTTTTGGTGGGGGCCCAAACCAACCAGTCATTTCAGCCACAGTCGTGTGGCAGACCCTGTGGCTGAAATGATGGGTTTGTTAAAGTGTGCATGTCCTGTTTATACAACATAAGGGTGGGTGGGAGGGCCCAAGGACAATTCCATCTTGCACCTCTTTTTTTATTTTTATTTATCTTTGCATCATGTGATGTTTGGGGCCAATTTTTTTAAGTGCCATCCTGTCTGACACTGCAGTGCCACTCCTAGGTGGGCCAGGTGTTTGTGCTGCCCACTTGGGTCGCTTAGCTTAGTCATCAAGCGACCTCGGTGCAAATTTTAGGACTAAAAATAATATTGTGAGGTGTGAGGTGTTCTGAATAGGCTGGAAATGAGTGGAAATGATGGTTATTGAGGTTAATAATACTATAGGATCAAAATTACCCCCAAATTCTGATTTAAGCTGTTTTTGAGGGGTTTTTGAAAAAAAAAACACCCGAATCCAAAACACATACGAATCCAACAAAAAATTTTCAGGGAGGTTTTGGCAAAACGCGTCCGAATCCAAAACACGGCCGCGGAACCGAATCCAAAACCAAAACACAAAATCCGCAAAAATTTCCGGTGCACATCTCTAGTTACAGGTGATATCTGACAGTTTTCTACAAAGCAGTATCATGCCTGCGTTTTACCATTGCTTTCTACTTGTAATCTATATCTTTCAATCAATCAATCAATCAATCAATCAATCAATGTAACAGTTAGGTTCAAATAAAATTACATTATAAAACACAACGGACAAAATAATAAGACAAGTGGTATAAGTTCAACGATGTGGGATGTGAACTTGCATGTAAATGGTGACAATAAAACCAGAGCCGGCCCTAACGAATATGATGCCCTAGGCAAGATTTTGGCTGGTGCCCTCTAGCACCACAGCTGGATCTGCCTCTGACCTTGTACCAACTATATTTTAAATAGGAACAGTTCGCACATTTGGCGCACAGCTCAAAAAGTGGTGTGTTTTTGCTGGCAAGGGGCATGGCCACACAATAACCCCAATTCCAATTAGTACTGCAACTTTATTCACATATGATCATGAGATAATGTCCATAATTCACATTACATCCCACAGTAGTATCACTTTACCTTATAAACGTTACTCCTCCTAGTAGAGCCCCTTATTCACATTACATCACACTGAATTGCTCCTTATTCACATTACACCACACCCTATTGCTCTTTATTCACATTAGACGACACAGTAGTGCCCTTTCTATACGCAATGCCACATAGTAGAGCACCTTATACACATAATGCCACACATTAGTAATGCATTTACACACATTCCACACAGTAATGCCCCTTACACATATGAGACACCTTATTAATGTCCTTATAAACATAATGCGCCTTACACATTATGACAACCTTTATAAATGCCTTTTACACATAATGTCCCTTACACATATGCCGCACATTATTAATGCCCTTATACACATAATGACACACATAGTGCCCCCTACACATTTGCTGCACATTATTAGTGCCTCTATACACATAATGACACACATACAGTAGTACCCTGTTACACATATGCCACACATTATTAATGCCCTTATACACATAATGACACACATAGTGCCCCTTACACATATGTTGCACATTATTAATGCATTTTTACATGACACACATAATGCTCCTTACACATATTCTGAACACTACTGCACAACCAACCCACTCACATGCACACAGCACTCACACTGCCACTCACACTGTGACCTCTGCCTCTGGTTGGATACAGATGTGTCCTCATAAATATTGCCTCAATGCTAATGTCGGGCACAACTTTTTTTTAATGACAATGCATCTAATTTGCATTGCTATATGGCTCGGGTACACAAGCAGCTTCTGCTGATTAAAATGATATGCAGCATGCCTATATACTGTGTGAGATTGTGGCTGTATCTGCATATGAAATGCTACACACAGAATATAGGCATGCCGCATATCATTTTAATCAGCAGAAGCTGCCGATGCCCCTAGGCATATCAAATGCCCTAGGCATTTGCCTAGTTTGCCTATGCCTATGGCCGTCTCTGAATAAAACTATTGGGTGATTAGGAAGAGATTCAGGAAGGTCTTATACTGACGTACAAACAGGCAATTTATTTTAGCAGTATTATTATTATTATTATTACCACCAGTTATTTATATAGCGCACACATATTCCACAGCGCTGTACAGAGAATATTTGGCCTTTCACATCAGTCCCTGCTCCAGTGGAGCTGCTTACAATTTATTTTCCCTACCACATGTACACGCTCACACATTCACACTAGGGTTCATTTTGTTAGGATTCAATTAACCTACCAGTATATTTTTGGATTGTGGGAGGAAACCAGAGTACCTGGAGGAAACCCACGCAAGTACGGGGAGAATATACAAACTCCACACAGTTAGGGCAATGGTGGGAATTGAATCCATGACCTCAGTGCTGTGAGGCAGTAATGCTAACCATTCTACCATCCGTACTGCCTCGTACAATGATTTGAGATCAGTACAGTAAAGTAGCTGTTTTGAAATTCTGAACATGCTAAGAACAATTTACTGAATCTACCAATTATAATCGCAGGTATGCCATGTTCATGATTTTGTCTTGCTTTCCTCACTCTGGATTCCAAATGAAATGCTACACAGGAAATGCGCCCAGGAAATACTACATGTAGCACAAGATTATTAAACATGTTGCCTGTAGCGCATCTGCTGTTCACATGAGTCAGACCAAGATGCCGCAAAATAATTCATGCACCATTTTCTGCTGTATCGCTCTAACCCATAGTTTACACGGGATCCCATACCTCCCAACTGTCCTGATTTTCGCGGGACAGTCCTGTTTTTTGGGGACTGTCCCGCTGTCCCACCCGCCCTGCTTAGCAGAGCAGCGGTGAATAGACGCTGTGCGCATGCGCACAGCGTCTGTTCATTGGAGACAGAGGGAGAGGGGGCATGCCAGCGGCTCACAGAGCGCTGGGCATGCCCCCTCACTGATGAAAACGAGGCGTGGCTCGCGATCTCGGGTCCTCTGTGAAGCCACGCCCCCTTTTATTAGACCACACCCCTTTTCCGGGAGCGCACGCAGCTTCGCCGTGCTTGTGTCCCTCCTTCTAGAAGTGCAAAGTTGGGAGGTATGGGATCCGTTCAGGAACTCAGCAGTCGGGATCCCGGAGGTCAAAATGCCAAAGCCAGAATCCCATCTTGGGACACATTCCGGACACCAGAATCCCGCCCACCAGGATATTACACTGCTGTCCATGTGTACAGCAGATGTTTGCAGGTACTAGGATCAAAGACCAAGGTAACATTGCTAGTTGCTACAGCGTTTTTCTTATTCCTCATGCTAAAAGAATCACATTATGAGAGAATGCTTATATTATCATCTGAATGAGCCCTAAAATCATACTTGCCTACGCTCCCGGAAGCTGCGGGAGGCTCCCATTTTTTGGGGTAGCCCCCCACACCCCCGGAAGAGAAGGCAAGTCTCCCTCATCCTGCTCGCATTCTAGTGGTGCAGGCAGGATGGAGAGATATTCTCCTGAGTTCACGGGTCCGTGGAGTGGGGAAGGGGTTAATATGACGCGAACCAAGTTATTTTAGACCCGCCTCATTCCCGCGGACCCACGAATCGCTGCATTTTCCGATGTGGGGGCGGGCATGATGATGTCACAGCCCGGCCCCGCCCCCTGAAGTCTCCTGCAGTGCCTCCTCTCCGGGCTTCTCCCGGAGAGGAGACATTAAAAGTAGGTAAGTATGCCTAAAATAGGCTGACCATACTAGCCCTTTAAACTGGGACGCTCATGAATTATACAGGTTCTTTGGCTGATTAAAACAAGATGACATGCAGGCTTGAAGTCAGCCAGCCACAGAACCTGTGTAATTCATAAGTGTCCCTGTTAAAGGGCTAGTATGGTCAGCCTACTTAAAAGTATATCAGGCAAGCATGTACTATACCAGCAACCTCAAGTTACAGAAACAGGTGCTCATTCTGTGCCTACAGGGGGTCATTCCGAGTTGATCGCTCTCTGACGTTTTTTGCAGCGCAGCGATCAGGTGAAAAAACTGCATTTCTGCACATGCGTATGCCCCGCAATACGCACGCGCGACGTACGGGTACAAAGCTCTTTGTGATTGTGCTCAGGTTCTAGCGAAGTTTTCCTTCGCACTGGCGGCCGCAAGAAGATTGACAGGAACGGGGCGTTACTGGGTGTCAACTGACCGTTTTCAGGGAGTGTTTGCAAAAACGCAGGCGTGGCTGTGCGTTCACTGAGCGGGTGTGTGACGTCAAATCCGGACACGAATAGGCTGAAGTGATCACAAGCGCTGAGTAGGTTCAGAGCTACTGTGAAACTGCACAAACTGTTTTTGAAGAGATCGGCTGCACATGCGTTCGCACTTCTGCTAAGCTAAAATACACTCCCCAGTGGGCGGCGGCATAGCGTTTGCACGGCTGCTAAAACTATCTAGCGAGCGATCAATTCGGAATGACCCCCATAATCCTATAGGTTCCAGGATGCTACATGAGAACTTCAGCACAATCATTTTGTACATATGCCGTATAAGTCTGGAAAGACTTAACATTATGCTAATTTATTTTTATCACTTGTATTCTTAAAGAAAAAGGAAACAATTTAATTGGTCTTATATAAATAAGCACCAGATGTTGCCCATGAATACCGCAGACACAGGCCTCCAGGATGTATGCAAACAGGGAGGTGATGGCCAGAGACAGCACATGGGCAGCAGGGTATAGAGGATACTGGGAAGTTACAAGCAGCATATTTATGTGGCCGATCTCCAAATGATACTAACATAATAATACTAACATAGCCTTTATGCTTGAGGGGCCTACAAAGTCATGTACTTTACCAGGGTGTTCAAACAAGTCATAAAAAGCAGAACAAGCAAGTGGGAAAGAAGAAAATCGGTAATTGTGGTTTGTTTACTTCCTAATCTCCTCCTTCACCTGCAGCCCTTGTGCTGTCAGAGCAGGATTTCCCTCTGCATACATCCTGGAGAAATTGTATGCTTCATCTGCTGCTATGCAGGAGCGCCAAACACCACACTTTCAAAGAGATCACGCCACGTCTGAACAGTCACGTACATGACTGTTAGATTTCTTTCTACATTATTAACAGATATATTTAAATCAATGAAAATGGCAGCCTGATGAACTCATGCATAGTTGCCTACCCTCCCTCATTCTGCAGGAGACTCCCTGAAATAGCAGCAATCTCCTTCACTCCATGAATAGTCCAGCAATCTCCCCATTATGTAGCTGATACATTCTTGGGGGCAAAATAAATCATATATATATATATATATATACACACTGCTCAAAAAAATAAAGGGAACACTTAAACAACACAATGTAACTCCAAGTCAATCACACTTCTGTGAACTCAAACTGTCCACTTAGGAAGCAACACTGATTGACAATCAATTTCACATGCTGTTGTGCAAATGGAATAGACAACAGGTGGAAATTATAGGCAATTAGCAAGACACCCCCAATAAAGGAGTTGTTCTGCAGGTGGTGACCACAGACCACTTCTCAGCTCCTATGCTTTCTGGCTGATGTTTTGGTCACTTTTGAAAGCTGGCGGTGCTTTCACTCTAGTAATAGCATGAGACGGAGTCTACAACCCACACAAGTGGCTCAGGTAGTCATAGGCGTGCGCAGCACATTTTATTAGGGGGTGCACCGTCGGAGGGGTGTGTCTAGCAAAGCCTTTTGGGCGTGTCTAGCACCATCTATTGACGTCAACACAATATAAAATATCCACCCTTGTGCCAATCCTAATAAAGCAGATGCATTGTCAGATGTTGTGGTGTGCACCAAACAAACACCCCTGATGGCACTCACTGCAATTACACTGCTCCTCCTAAGCCTGGACTGGCTCCCCCTCTCTTTCCCCTGCAAGCTGCAGCATCTTACTTACAAGTCAATCACTCACTGACACTGACAGTAGCAGACTACTTACTGCTGCTGCTGGAAAAACGAGTGACGTGTCAATGATGCTGCCGGCCGCCTGCCAGTATTGAATTTGTCTTCCTAAGAGGAATGCTGGCTGCATGCTGCTCCTCATCAATGGCTGGCGTTGGCATAGCATAGAAGGAGAGATGTGGGCATGTGACGGGTGGGCGGTGGCATCCTTTATTAACCCAGGCGTCCGGTCAGTAATGCAGGATGCTGACAGGGTGCAGCGCAGAGGGGACAGTAATCTGCCTGCTTGGTGATCGCTCCATCAGGCATGTGAGATCGGGGTGCCAGACATTAGGGGGTGTCTGTGCGCACCAGGAACCCCCCCTGCGCACACCTATGCAGGTAGTGCAGCTCATCCAGGATGGCACATCAATGCGAGCTGTGGCAAGAAGGTTTGCTGTGTCTGTCAGCGTAGTGTCCAGAGCATGGAGGCGCTACCAGGAGACAGGCCAGTACATCAGGAGACGTGGAGGAGGCCGTAGGAGGGCAACAACTCAGCAGCAGGACCGCTACCTCCACCTTTGTGCAAGGAGGAACAGGAGGAGCACTGCCAGAGCCCTGCAAAATGACCTCCAACAAGCCACAAATGTGCATGTGTCTACTCAAATGATCAGAAACAGACTCCATGAGGGTGGTATGAGGGCCCGACATCCACAGGTGGGGGTTGTGCTTACAGCCCAACACCGTGCAGGACGTTTGGCATTTGCCAGAGAACACCAAGATTTCACAGATGAAAGCAGGTTCTCACTGAGCACATGTGACAGACGTGACAGAGTCTGGAGACGCCAAGGAGAACGTTCTGCTACCTGCAGCATCCTCCAGCATGACCGGTTTGGCAGTGGGTCAGTAATGGTGTGGGGTGGCATTTCTTTGGGGGGGCCACACAGCCCTCCATGTGCTCGCCAGAGGTAGACTGACTGCCATCAGGTACCGAGATGAGATCCTCAGACCCCTTGTGAGACCATATGCTGGTGCGGTTGGCCCTTGGTTCCTCCTAATGCAAGACAATGCTAGACCTCATGTGGCTGGAGTGTGTCAGCAGTTCCTGCAAGACGAAGGCATTGATGCTATGGACTGACCCGCCCGTTCCCCAGACCTGAATCCAATTGAGTACATCTGGGACATCATGTCTCGCTCCATCCACCAACGCCACGTTGCACCACAGACTGTCCAGGAGTTGGCGGATGCTTTAGTCCAGGTCTGGGAGGAGATCCCTCAGGAGACCATCCGCCACCTCATCAGGAGCATGCCCAGGCGTTGTAGAGAGGTCATACAGGCACGAGGAGGCCACAGACACTACTGAGCCTAATTTTGACTTGTGTTAAGGACATTACATCAAAGTTGGATCAGCCTGTAGTGTGTTTTTCCACTTTAATTTTGAGTGTGACTACAAATCCAGACCTCCATGGGTTAATAAATTTAATTTCCGTTGATCATTTTTGTGTGATTTTGTTGTCAGCACATTCAACTATGTAATGAACAAAGTATTTAATAAGAATATTTCATTCATTCAGATCTAGGATGTGTTATTTTAGTGTTCCCTTTATTTTTTTGAGCAGTGTATATATATATATATATATATATATATATATATTTTTTTTTTTTTTTTTTCAAATGGATCATCAGTGCCATTTCCCTGCATTGGTGATAAGACACAATGACCCCTATGGCTACATACATTTTAAATAAGGTTTCTCATGGCCACTTACAGTATATGGAACCTCTTGTAAAACACAATACACAAACAAATCCTGCAAAGTATCAGTGTCTTTTCTTCAACAAGTAGATCTTACTATCTCCCACTCTTTTCACCTTCTCGCCATCACTGAAACCTGGCTCTCCTCCTCTGACACCACCTCCCCTGCTGCCCTCTCCTACGGAGGCCTCTCGTTCACCCACACGGTCAGACCTGATGGTCGCCAGGGTGGAGGCGTGGGCATCCTTCTCTCCTCTAACTGCACCTTTCGTGTCATCCCACCTGAGCCCTCCCTCACCGTCTCCACCTTTGAGGTCCACACTATCCGCCTCTTCTACCCCATTCACCTCCTTGTGGCAGTGATTTACCGCCCCCCTGGCCACTTTTCACCTTTCCTTGACAACTTTGCTGCCTGGCTTCCCCACTTTCTCTCCTCTGACCTCCCCTCTGTCATCCTCGGAGACTTTAACATCCCTATTGACATCACTAATGCCGCTTCCACTAATCTTCTCGCCCTTTCCACCTCCTTTGGACTTTCTCAATGGACCTCCACCGCTACTCACAATCTCGGCCACTCCCTCGACCTTGTCTTCACCCACCGATGTGATCTCTCTGATTTCTCAAACTCTCCCTTCCCTCTCTCTGACCACCATCTGCTTTCTTTCACCCTCTCATCCTCCCTCCTCCTCTCCACGCCCAGACCCACCACCACCAGACACAATCTTGGGTCTCTCAACCCCACTTTCATGTCCTCCCTCGAGACTTTCCTCTCTCCTCTTTCCACTATGACTTGTCCCAACCAGGCAGCCACCTTCTATAACTCTTCCCTAACCGCTGCTCTCGACTCTGTGGCCCCCCTCTCCTCTGTCCCCCTCCGCCGCTCCAAACCCCAACCCTGGCACACCAAACTAACACGTTTCTTACAAAAATGCTCACGCTCCGCTGAACGCTCCTGGAGGAAATCTCACTCTCTGCCGGACTTCCTCCATTTCAAGTTTATTCTCTCCTCCTACAGCTCTGCTCTTTCCCTCGCCAAGCAATCCTTTTTCCAAGCACTCATCTCTTCTCAGTCCTCCTGTCCACGCCGTCTCTTTGAAACTTTCAACACTTTCCTTCGCCCCCCTCCTCCTCCCCTCCCATTCTCCCTCACTGCCACTGACTTTGCCTCCTTCTTCATCTCCAAAATTGAGGATATCCGACACGACATCTCCCGCCGTCACCCCTCTGCTACCCCCCTGCCCTCTCTATCCCTCCCCTCCATCTATCCCACCCTGTCCTCCTTCCATCCGACTTCAGAAAAGGAAGTCCACTCCCTCATCTTATCCTCCCCCTCACCACCTGCCCCCTGGACCCCCTCCCCTCCCGTCTTCTCCGCTCCCTCTCCCCCACTGCCTGCTCCCACCTTGCTCACCTCTTTAACCTGTCCCTCTCCACCGGCATCTTCCCCTTACCATTCAAACATGCTCTGGTCTCACCTATTCTCAAAAAACCCAACCTCGACCCCTCATCACCCACTAACTACCGCCCCATCTCTCTTCTCCCTTTCGCCTCCAAATTATTTGAACGACTAGTCTACAGCCGTCTCACAAGCTACCTCTCTGACAACTCCATCCTCGATCCACTACAATCTGGCTTTCGCCCACTCCACTCAACTGAGACTGCCCTGGTGAAAGTCACCAATGACCTGCTTTCGGCCAAATCCAGGGGCCACTTCTCTCTGCTCATCCTTCTGGACCTCTCTGCTGCCTTTGACACCGTAGATCATCCTCTCCTCCTTGGCACACTCCAAAACGCTGGCCTCTCTAGCACTGTCCTTGACTGGTTTTCTTCTTACCTCACTAACCGCTCCTTCTCTGTGTCTGCCTCAAGCACCACCTCACACCCTTCCATCCTTCCTGTTGGTGTCCCTCAGGGTTCTGTCCTTGGACCACTTCTGTTCTCCCTGTATACCTCTTCCCTGGGTGCGCTCATTAACTCATTTGGCCTTCAATACCACCTCTATGCTGATGACACACAACTCTACCTCTCATCTCCTGATCTGTCCCCCTCTGTCCTCTCTCAGGTTTCCAGCTGCCTCTCTGCAATCTCCTCCTGGATGTCTGAACGCTCTCTAAAGCTCAACATGGACAAAACGGAACTCATCATCTTCCCCCCATCCAGAGCAACACCCCCAACCAATATCTCCATCATTGTTGACAACACCACCATCTCCCCCGTTCCCCAACTCCGCTGCCTGGGCGTCACTCTTGACTCCTCCCTCTCCTTTGCACCCCACATCCAAGCTCTGGCACAATCCTGTCGTTTCCAGCTACGCAACATTGCTCGTATCAGGCCAAATCTCTCCCAGAGTGCAACTAAACTCATCATCCACTCACTGGTCATCTCACGACTTGATTACTGCAATGTCCTCCTCACTGGCCTCGCTTGCTCCCATCTTGCTCCCCTCCAATCTGTCCTGAACTCCGCAGCTAGGCTTATCTTCCTCTCCCGCCGCACCACATCTGCCACTCCCCTTCAACAAAATCTACACTGGCTCCCATTCCCCTACAGAATCCTCTTCAAACTCCTCACCCTCACATACAAGGCCATCTCTAATTCCACTGCTCCCTACATCTCCAACCTCCTTTCCCTTCATACTCCCTCCCGCCCCCTACGGTCGACTAATGACCGTCGCCTCTCCACCGCCCTGGTCACTGCTTCCCATGCACGAGTTCAGGATTTTGTACTTGCTGCACCCCTTCAGTGGAATGCACTCCCCCGCTCCATTAGACTCTCCCCAACCTTGCAAAGCTTCAAACGGGCTCTAAAAACCCACCGATTCATCAAAGCGTACCCTTCTAATGCATAACCCAGAGCTGAAGCCGCGCCTCCACCCCCTGCCTCATGCCGTGAACATCTCAGCTTTGCTTGCATACTGCCATCAGGCTACCTCCCGCTTGCCTGCACCTCTTGTCATCTGTCTGTCGCCCCTCCCCAGTAGATTGTTAGCTCTTCAGAGCAGGGCCCTCTTTCCTCTTGTTATCTAAGCCCTAGTCTCAACACATTTCACTCACAGCTCTCCCCTACTCAACGACCATTTTTATCCTGCTAGTAAAGGCTCATCTTCATCTATGACCACAAGCCTCTAGTAGTACGATGATCACTCCCTCAATACTTACATCTTAGCTGTACTATGTCTTGAGAATGTGTGGTGCTCTGTTACCTGTACTCTATTTCTGTTATTTATTTACTGTAATGCAATGTTTTGTCCCCTGTACTGTCCTTTGTACGGCGCTGCGAAACACATGTGGCGCCTTATAAATAAAATGTAATAATAATAATAATAATCTCTGGGGCTCATTTACATTTGGATGTAAAGGGGGTACACACAGAGAGATCAGTGCTTAAATTCTAAGTAATCTGACTAGATTGCGTAGACGTTAAGCAAGGATCTACCCGTGTGTATGCCCCACAGCGATAGCGATGCCCGACCCCGTGCGTCGCTGTCGCTGGTGCTAGATTGGCCTGGGTGAAACTAGCAACCCCCCCCCCCTCTTCGCTCAGCACACATCTCTCCCCGTGTATACGGGCTTTAGTCATTTTCATGACACGCCTCTCAGATGTAGCCATACACATCCGCGCTGATAGGTGTTACTTTCACGGGTGTAGTATGTTATGCCGACCGCTGGCCACGCTATCTATTCTCCCTCCAGGGGGAGCCCCAAGAGGGAGAAAAGCTGTTGGTGGACCCCCAAGAGGGAGAAAAGCTGTCGGTATGCCGGCGGTTGGGATTCCGGCACCGGTATGCTGGTCGTCGGGAGCCCGACCGCCGGCAAACTGAAGACCACCCCCTTTCACAATCTCCCTGAAATGCTTTTCCAAAAGTAGGCAAGTATGACTCATTGGTGCTTTTTAGAATCTGCATGCAAGCTGAATAGGCTAATTCTCAAAAGACTGACATTTTCATTTCCTATCTAATCATCTCAATTGTCACATGTGTGCTGCCTCTGGGGAATTTATAAGTAAAACCTTAAAATATTTAAAAATAACTATAGGTCTAATTCAGATGCTGCTGTACTAGCATTTCCTGTTGCTATCTTTTGACATTCACAATTGCGATTATATCCGAATATGGACAGAAGCTAATCTGAGCATAGGGACACCCACTGCTGCCACATAATTTCATACAAGTGCTGATACATTGGTACCATCATTGCAAATTGGGTCACGCCGCAGAGTCTGAGTGCCTCTGTAAGCGCAGGCTGAGCTGCTCTCCTGGGACACAGAAGGCCCTCTACTGACAAGTAAGATGCCATTACACGCCTGCGGCTCAGACGCATGGACTGGACAGTAAGTTAACATTGAACGATTTGTGTACAGTAGCCACATTGCAACTGCACTCAGGGGTGTAGAGAGCTGCGGTGGGCCCAGGTGTTTTTTTCGAGGAAGTGGCCTAATCGTGGGAGGCATGGCCATTCCCCCTTACACAAATTGACGGTAAGAAAAAGTAATTTCAGCTCCACCTTGGAGAGAGATAAAGTGAAGAAACATAAAGTACCAACCACTCAGCTCCTAACTGTCATGTTACAGGCTGTGTTTGAATAATGACTGTTAGGAGCTGATTGGACGGTAGTTTATTTCTCTCACTTTATCACTCTAGAAGGCTTAGTACATCACCCCCTTGTACCTGCAGCGTGCAATGATTATGTGTAAAACTAGATATGTGGGATGGTCTGATTAACATTTAATAGGCATGTGAATCAGTTCAGTATGAATTACCGGCAGGCGGGATGCCGGCCGTCAGTATACAGAGAGAAGCATCCCGGCCACCAGTATGCCGGCAACGGGGCTGCCATGGGGATGGTGGGTCTAATTGGCACTTAAGTCTAATGAGGCATGTGAATGCAGCTACATGTCTCAAGGCAGGCATTCCCAACCTCCGTCCTCAAGGCACACCAACAGTGCATTTTTACTGATATCCAGGCTTCAGCACAGATGGTTAAAGCAAAATAACTGAGGTACTAATTGAGTCACCTGTGCTCAAGCATGGATATCACTAAAACCTGGACTGTTAGTGTGCCTTGAGGATCAAGGTTGGGAATGCCTGTCTTAAGGGGCCAATATATTAATGGGCCGAGTCTCCATTCTGACAACGCGATCCAATCTGCTGACCAAGAATGGATTAGCGATCGTCAATGTCCACTGATCGGCGGTGCATTGGGGAATTGCCAAAAAACTGCACGTTAGAAATGACTGACTCACCGATCCCGATCAATTTTTGGTTGGAATCTGCAAATCCAGGCTTTCCAATATGTTAGCTTTCCCCAATCCCATGACCCATGCATTGGAAGAACAGGGAATTGCCCAGATACTTCCCTGATGTATGAGCCCCATAAGTTTAAATTGGTTGTGAATATTGTGAACATGTATGGTATGGCCCCCTAAACTTGCCATGGCCCTAAAGTGGCCCCAGGGAGGACACGAGATTGACATGGCTGTATTAGAGAGAGGGAAAGAAAGACAGAGAGATGACAGAAGAGAGAGAGACAGTTTGGAAAGAGATGAGAGAGAGAGAGAGAGAGAGAGGGGGCAGAGATAAGAAAGAGACGGACGGAGGAGGGAAAGAAATGAGAGTGACAGACAGGGGGAGGAGCAGTAACGTGAAGATGAGAAAAGACAGAGGACAAAATAATTCCCTACAACACCGGTTACAATAGATAAAGACCTGGCGAATGACACTCTATAATATTTGAAGTGGTTCTTTTGTCAATGTTGACGCTGTTGATAGTCAATATGTAAACAACATTATATCGACAGGAGATAGCTAACAGTTTTGTAATGTTATTTAAAGCATTACAGCGAAGCATCTTCTTTAAAGTTATCATTCTGACACTGTTATAATGCTTTAAATAACATTATAACAGTCAGCAACCTCTCATCAATATAATGTGAGGCATATACAAATGCTGTGTACACACTGAGGCAAAGTATATATGAATGCTGTATATACACTGATGTGAGGTATACACTGTATATACACTGCTGCGAGGCATACAGAGTTGCTATACAGCAGACAATACATAGAGATGGAATAAGAGAAGGGAATGCAGTGTGTCTTATCCAAGGTCATGGCCGTTTATAGAGCCGGGCAAGCCGTGCAATTACACAGGGTGTCTGCGACCAATGTTTGCATAGTATTTCCTGCGGTCTGGCTGTCCGCTTGAAATACTATTGAAAATGTCACTATTAAATGTCACTCCCAAAATGGCCGCCACCACTGAGGAGACAGCTTTGAAAGATGCTAGAGGAGACAGCAGACATTTTGGGAGGGATATTTAATAGCGACATCGCTCCCCTGAAGTGCCAGCTGCAGCTAGAGGAAGGCAGCAGCAGCGACAGTGGTGTGAAACCCCTGACAATGAGCAGGTAGTGTGGCATTATTACAGTATGTGACTGCTGGCATACACTAAAGTGACAGTGTCAGGGCTTAACTGTGGGGAATAATATGGTGCAAGGGGTATAATACGGTGCAAGGGGTATTTACTGTGTGGGACATATGGTGCAAGGGGCATTACTGTGAAGGGAATATTGTGCAGGAGGCATTACAGTGTGGGGCATATGGTGCAAGAGGCATTACTGTGTAGGTCATAATATCGTGCAAGGGGCATTGCTGTGTGGGGCATAATATGGTGCAAGGGACATAATATGGTGGAATTTCTTTTTTCCTGTGTTGGGCAGTGTCTGCGGGTGCAGGGTCTAAAACTTGGGTGTATGGTAGTCTTTTCCTGCAAGGACACGCCATTTTAGTGAGGACGCGTGCTACTATTGAGATCGTCGAATGTCTATGGAGTGGGTGGCGCATTTTAATACTGTTCGCACTGGGAGTCAAATTGTCTAGAAACAGCCCTGTCCAAGGTGCTGTCTTTCAAATAGATGGGGTACAAGAATTTTAGTCTAAAGTCACGGGGGAAATTTATTACAAATCGTGTTTGACTTCTCAACAAATTCGCTGGATATGACAGACAGTTTAGAAGGTCAAAGGGCGTTATTCAGAGTTGGTAGCAGTTTTTGCTATTTTAACAAAAACTGCTACCAATAAAATCGCATGCTGGGGGCCACCCAGCACAGGGCACCATGTGTAGGGCTCACCAGCAATTCAATTGTGAGTGCATTGGAGAGTCGGAAATTAGAGGTAGACCCCCTGCATACGCAGCCAGGCTACGTGTGCAGGCGGTCCGGCGTCATGTTTCCTATTGCAGGAAATGCAGGCAACGTCAAATGGCCATCCGAAAACGGCCATGACATGCCTGTGTTCCCCGCGCCACTCCCCCCCCCAATGCCACAACGCCGCCCCTGACTTCCTGCCACCTGTCAATCACTATACCATTGCATCCTTCCATGATGTGATTGCATAGTGAAGGTACGCGCATGGATAATGCGGCTGTTTTTCAATTTTCGGACAATACCTTCTAACTCTGAATACCCCTCAAAATCCAGATTTCACTAAGCATTGTTTTTGAGTGCCTATTGTCTTCTGATGGCAATACCCTTTGTTTTTATTTGTGTAAAACCTTGTCAGACTGCCCCCATTACAATAGTCAAATAGCCTGAAATTAAACCACTGAAAACGATGACAACAGATTACATTTAAAAAATCCCTTCCTATAGTTTTCCTAAATGCCCTTATAAAAATGCCCCCAAATGCCCCAAACACGTTCACTGTAGTAGCTCCAAAACCACTTTCAGCCATTTATAAATTTCTCTGTGAAGTAGAGCTTTGGGCAGTGCCACAAGCAGCAGGGTGCCTGCCCAGAGTGTCCCTTGGTTACACAGGGCAGCTCTTCAGTAATGTTACTAGCTGCAGGGTGCTGTTCCGGGCACCTTGAAAGCCGCTTGCAGGTGCAGAGGGGCAGCACCCCAGGGCCCTGTGCCCTTTGTGGTGGCACCACTCTCACACCTCTAGTTACGGCCCTGCTTCTCCTCGTGCAGATTGCTGCAACAATTATTATATACAGTATGATGTTCAAATTAATGAGCAGAGACTTGATAACCTGAGGTAGTAGCAAACTAACACTGGACTGAGTGCTGGAAGCACAACAAAGTTTATATGCAGGAGGGCTGGACTATGGGGTCTATTTACTAAGCCTTGGACGGAGATAAAGTGGAAGGAGATAAAGTACCAGCCAATCAGCTCCTAATTGCCATGTTACAGGCTGTGGGGTCTCTTTACTAAGCCTTGGTGTGAGGTAAAGTGAATGGAAATAAAGTACCAGCCAACCGGCTCCTGTCATTTTTCAAACCCAGCATGTGACGTGACAGTTAAGAGCTGATTGGCTGGTACTTTATCTCTGTCCACTTTATCCCCATTGAAGGCTTAGTAAATAGACCCCTATAGGTAGTACAGGTGAGGCAGGCTGCTGCTGGTACAAGAATTGCTGGAATATGTTTGGTCAACCAAAATGGGGGCACCCATGACCGCAAAAGTAGAGAACAACAGGAGAGAATGCAAACAATATATGGTGGATGGCAAGCACAGTCCTCATGGATGCCACCTTCATGGGATATTAGTGGGATACGTCCTTTATTTACCCAGGCTTCTGTATCTGTAACACAGGACTTCATTTACAAAGAGAACTTGCTGCACCCCACAAAACACCTTGTTATCTGCTCACTGGAGAAGCACACTGGCTGGTGAACTAATCATCTCTATTAAAGGGAGGGATATGAAATCCCGGCAGACAGGATGACGGCTGTCATTATCCTGACAGCGGCATCCCGCCCGCCAGAATGCCGGCAGTGGGGCGAGTGCTATGAAGCCCCTTGCGGGCTCGATGCGCTCGCCATGCTGCGGGCGTGGTTCTATTACCACTCTTTGGGTATCGTGGACACCCACGAATATGAATAGCCCTTGCGAGGCTGTCGGCAATCTTGGCTGTTGGGATTCAGACGTCGGGATCCTGAACGCTGGGATCCCAACATCTGAGATATTAACTTCATCCCCATTAAAATAGTCCCCATGTACAGTGGGGATGTAGTCAGGATCCAGGCGGTCGGGAACCTGGTGATTAGATTACCGACGCAAGGATCCCGACCACCAGAATGCTGGCAGCTCCGTCACAGCTATTCCCACTCCTGAATGTCCACAACATCCATGGAATGGGAATAGAACCTGTGGCGAGCCACCGAGCCCGCAGAGGGGTGAGCCCCCCTGCCGGCATTCCATGGTCAGGATCCCGGCGTTGGTATTCGGACCGCCGGAATCCCAACTGACCGGATCCCGTACCAAAACCCATACAGTGTAGTGCCCCGAGTCAGAAGCTTATTAATTGCTTTGGACAACTATTCCACTTCATCTCTCCAAAGTTTGACACCCCCTCCCCCTTGGTGTGCATTGAGAGGGTAGGTATGTGGTGAAAATTGAATCACATATGGTATTCAGAAAAGTATGCTATACCTACACATTATTATATGGGCTGCAGGAAAGTAACATAGGATGGGACCTCAAGGCTATACAGTTATTCTGTATCAGACAATACTTAATTACAATTTGTAGTGTTGTGTACACCTGGCATAACAGAGATGAAATTGTAGAACATTACTGACTTTAACAAAAGATAAATGATGTAGGTAGGATTTTGTTTCAAAGATGTGGTTTAGCACGAATCAACCAAGCCGCAGATCACTAAGTAAAAGCAATGGTTATGTCTCAGATGGATGTCCGCTAATAATAGATGATAGACAAGAGAAAGAATACCTACCAACGTGTTTTTACAACACCTGCATCCTGCCTGCATAAGGCTTGCTGCTGCAAGCTCCCGGCACCAAACCACATACTGTCTTGTGCATCTTGTATTGTGGCCAGTGACAGAGAGTAGAACACCTGCATACAGGTATGTAGGGGTACCCTAAAGGCTAGTGTATGGTGTGTATATCAAGTTAGGCATATATTAGCCAAGACCCACATAGGTTTATATGAACATTAAAACAAGACAAAAAATACTCATGCCCCATTAAGAAGAAAATAAAATATTTCAAGTAATAATAGTTTGCAACCCCATGCCTGCCTGGTGGGTGGTGTGGATACATTTTTGAACAATACCTACATCTGAATTAAGCCACCCAGTTCTACCTCAACCTCCTGTTGGAGAAATTATATGCTGGTACAAAGTTTGAGTTATGCAGGCACAACAAGTGTAGCAGTATACATTAAGGAACCCGGATATCAGGATCCCGGAACAGCCATCAAATACTGAACCTACATGGTAATAAATGAGGTGGAACTTTATATAAATATTCTAACTTCACACAGCAACATATTTCACTTGCTTTAGGCAGTACAGCTAATTGACACAAGAGCTGATATTCTTGCAGTCATTGAGAAAGGTAGAGTATCTCACGAGTCTCCTCACTTGTACGCTTCTTGTGGTAAACCTCTTCCAGACAGACCTGGGTGGAGGCACTGAAGAAGTCAGCAGTCATTGACTCTATTATATCCATGTCCCATGATGGTTTAATCATTACTAATAGAACTGTATAGCTGTCCTTACATAAAGTATACTGTTTTCCTACCGTAGATACATGTGAGACATTGATCTTGTTATCTGAAACAATACTTAAGAAATGCAGTCAACTAATTGACTGAGAACAAGTGACATTATTGGGAAATGTTGCATTAGTATCATGTCTCAGTAATGTGCCGATTCTTAGGGCTTCATTCAGCACGGATTGCAATTGCACCTTGATTGCGATCGCAATCACAAATCTGCAAAGACCTCTAGCCAAACCCACAATCTCAAGCATATATAGTGGCAGATGCTCAATTAGCTTAGTGATATCATTCAGGTGCTTGAAATGGAGGGGCTTTTCTAAGCAGGAAAAAAACACATTTTGTTTCCCCCAGCACCCTGAATAGTAGCAGTAACCAGATTTAAATCCCATACACTATCTTAGAATTCGGAGATCTTGGTTACATATATCTACTCAAATGTATGTAGAAGCCCCCAAGCCGCTAAAAAGCTAATTGAGCATCTGCCATCTGAAGGATTCAGGGGAGTCGGTGGCTGTGGTCGAATCCACTCTGGACAAGGGTGGTCGATTTTAAGTTTAGTCTGATTTTGACCTTGAAGCGTGTCAGGAGGGTGCAGTAGCCAGCTCGGGCAATAAGTCAGTGGTTAAGGAGAAAATATGCAAGCAAAAAGCTGCAGATAAACAAAAGCCCTCAGATTCAGTTGATAGCGATTGCAGTGGTTGCAAGAGAAAACACAAAAGAAGGCGCAGACACAGCAGTTCTAGTATGTCCTCGGAGGAGGGTCCTGAGGACTCTCTGCAATGTGCTAATATGGCTAAAAAGAAAGAATTGAGACAGCGCTTTTTACTTTGAAAAATATATATTTTTATATATAAAACATATTATTTTTTAATATCACATATGAATACCGGCCAGTATCCTTATTTAAAACAATTATACAAACTAAAAATAAAAATAACAAACTGACAGCAAAAAGAAACCACTTAGTATTTCTTGTGGCTACCAATTTCAACACTCTATTAGCTATAACACAATTTGCCTATAAATTAATCTATCCTCTATGGAGACAATTTCATATATATATTTTATCCAAGTTGCAGTCCCACTGTAGTTATTTCCAGCACAGTTCTCATAAATGCAGCATGCAAGTAATCAATCAGATTGAATCAAACAGTCCTGTAAGCATGCTCAGGAACTAGTAGATTATTAATTTATGTTAGTAGAAAGCAGATTCTCCAAAGCAGTGATGAAATGGGACTAGGGCTTGGTAGTATGGGTTAGAACTTCCCAATACTTTTAGAAACCATGCACTTAATAACTGATGTTGTTATGTAGCAGTTCTTTTAGGTGCACCATGCAAAGCACCAATTACCTCTCACTAGCAACTTCTCTCACTTGAGGAGCTTTGCTTGTGCTCCAAAGCTGCTGTGTGGAGTCCGTTGTATTTCCCCCTTAGCACTGGGGTGTATTTGGATACAGCCGGCCGGCTTTCAAACAATGCTGCAGGAGTATTTTCTCTCCCAAGGTGTTTCTGCACGTGACAAACACGTTTCTCCGCCTCCTCATTAGCCTCGGCGGCTTCCTCAGTGTCAATATTGCTTATGTGCATGGTATGATCTTTAAATACTCGTGTACGCGGCTCGCGCACTGCACCCGCGATTCAAGCCTCACTTTCGATCTGTTTCCTGTATTCGCGGGCCGCACATGCGCACTGTGCCCGCGTTTCAAACCTCTCTTTTAAACTCATCATTTCCTCTACAGGCACGGAGTAAAGCCTTGTTTGTATTTCATCCAACACAAACTTTTTTCCTTTTTCTCTCCCTATGGGCTCACTCCATATAAACACATCTCCTTATGCATTCTAAGAGTGTTGAAAAGGCTCCCACTATACTCCATATTATTTTATTAACCATATACATATAATAGACATATACCTAAAACACATAAGCCAAATAAATTAAATTAACTAATAATTAAATTACTATTATTATTATTACACTCTCGTACATTGATATCAGTCCAGTCCACATCTCTACTGACCCCTATGGGGTTCTTTCTTTATCGCACTTTATCTATCCCTATAAAATAGTATAGATTAATATAGATCAATTTCCTCGGTCTCTATTAGGTAATGAATTATACACACATAGTTTAATTTATTTCCCCAGATTTTATACATATATACACATATAATACATGCACACTCAACCCCTTAATTTATAATCCTTCCTGCATACACATATACATACAAAATTAAATATATATATATATATATATACACACACATATACATATGTGTGGCCTATCCTGATAAATCCATTCTTATATAAAGTGTATTATGTACACATAGTGTATTCAAAAGACATAACTCATCCTCCACTTATTACATTCTATCTATACATTAACCCATGCCACCCCCCCTTCCCCTACCTTCCCCCCCCCCCACACCCCCACTAATTCTTTATATTTAAGGTCTCATAACAACCCATTACCCTAATACATGCCTCCTCATACCCCATTTAATTCCACTGTGTCATTTAGGCCACCTGGCATCAGTGTTCCCATTCTAAAAATCCAGTACGCCTCTCGTCTACATATTAGACTGTAGCGATCTCCTCCTCGTATTGTATTTTTTATTTGTTCTATAGCCATCATCCTACAGTTGTCAAAGTTGGATTTCTGGCACTGTGTGATGTGGCTGGACAATGGATGCCTGGTGCCCTTAATGACATTCCTTCGATGTTCCATGTATCTAATGTGCATTGTTCTCGTGGTCCTCCCCACATATTGTTTCCCTCAAGGACATGTGATTACATATATAATATATGTCGAATTACAGTTAAAAAAACTCTTTATTTGAAATACTTCCCCTGTATTCGATGATGTATACGTTTTACTCTTTCTAGGCATTTTTACACATGATGCACAATTTACCTTCCCACATCTGTGGAATCCAACAGGTTTATCTGGTAACCACATGTTTTCTGATTTCTCCTTCTTTATATATTGAAAATGACTGGGTACTAATTTGGACCGCAGATTCTCTGCTTTCCGAAAGATTGTCCGGCCTCTAGGGTCTATTTCTGTCTTTAAGGTATTATCCAACATCAATAAGGCTGTATTCCTTTTTATTACTCGTTCTATTTGGTGGGCAGAACCATTAAACTGTGTAATAAATGACATATTTCTATTTTCTTTTTCTTTTTTCATATTCCTATTTTTATTTTTAGACTCCAATAAACTATTTCTATCTATCCTTTCTACTTCAACTATATCTTTCTCCAATTTTTCTTGCGAGTACCCTTGCTGTATGAAAGAGCTCATAAGGGTTCTTGCTTGTATACGGTACAACTCCACTGAACTACAGTTCCTCCTTATGCGTACAAACTGGCCCCGGGGAATATTTTCTTTCCAGCTCCTCTTATGAGAACTGGTATAGTGTAGGTAATTATTTTGATCTACGGACTTGATGAATGTTTTGGTCTTTAGTCCCCACCCCCTCTACGTATAGCGCGATATCCAAGAAACTCATATCTGTATTACTATATTTATATGTGAATTTTAATCCAAATTCATTTTCATTTAATCCTTGTGTGAATTTCAAAAGTGTGTCTAAATCCCCACCCCAAATAATAAATAAATCATCTATAAAACGGCCATAGTATACCAGATCCGCGCCGAGCCCGGCCCCCCACACATGTTGGTCCTCAAAGACACCCATGTATAGGTTTGCGAGACTCGGCGCGAATCTGGCCCCCATGGCCACACCCCGTGTCAGTAAATAAAATTGTGTATCAAATAAAAAATAATTGTGAGAAAGTATAAATGTGATGGAATCTAATATAAAACCACGTAGGGAATCAGAGGTCCCATCCCTCAGCAAATATCTTTCTACTGCTTTTGTCCCACCATTATGTGGAATGTTGGAATAAAGGGACTCCACATCACAAGTGATCAGATAGTATTCCTTTTTCCAAGGAATCTTATTAATTATGTTTAAAAAATGTTGGGTATCTTTAATGTGAGACCTCAGATTCACCACGTGGTCCTGTAAATAATGATCCACAAAAAAAGATAAATCATTAGTGAGGGACCCAATACCAGAAATAATAGGACGACCCGGTGGATTAGTGAGTGTTTTGTGTATCTTGGGCAAATAATAAAACGTGGCAGAATGCATAAGGAGATGTGTTTATATGGAGTGAGCCCATAGGGAGAGAAAAAGGAAAAAAGTTTGTGTTGGATGAAATACAAACGAGGCTTTACTCCGTGCCTGTAGAGGAAATGATGAGTTTAAAAGAGAGGTTTGAAACGCGGGCACAGTGCGCATGTGCGACCCGCGAATACAGGAAACAGATCGAAAGTGAGGCTTGAATCGCGGGCGCAGTGCGCATGCGCGAGCCGCGTACACGAATATTTAAAGATCATACCATGCACATAAGCAATATTGACACTGAGGAAGCCGCCGAGGCTAATGAGGAGGCGGAGAAACGTGTTTGTCACATGCAGAAACACCTTGGGAGAGAAAATACTCCTGCAGCATTGTTTGAAAGCCGGCCGGCTGTATCCAAATACACCTCAGTGCTAAGGGGGAAATACAACGGACTCCACACAGCAGCTTTGGAGCACAAGCAAAGCTCCTCAAGTGAGAGAAGTTGCTGGTGAGAGGTAATTGGTGCTTTGCATGGTGCACCTAAAAGAACTGCTACATAACAACATCAGTTATTAAGTGCATGGTTTCTAAAAGTATTGGGAAGTTCTAACCCATACTAACAAGCCCTAGTCCCATTTCATCACTGCTTTGGAGAATCTGCTTTCTACTAACATAAATTAATAATCTACTAGTTCCTGAGCATGCTTACAGGACTGTTTGATTCAATCTGATTGATTACTTGCATGCTGCATTTATGAGAACTGTGCTGGAAATAACTACAGTGGGACTGCAACTTGGATAATATATATATGAAATTGTCTCCATAGAGGATAGATTAATTTATAGGCAAATTGTGTTATAGCTAATAGAGTGTTGAAATTGGTAGCCACAAGAAATACTAAGTGGTTTCTTTTTGCTGTCAGTTTGTTATTTTTATTTTTAGTTTGTATAATTAATTGTTTTAAATAAGGATACTGGCCGGTATTCATATGTGATATTAAAAAATAATATGTTTTATATATAAAAATATATATTTTTCAAAGTAAAAAGCGCTGTCTCAATTCTTTCTTTTTTGTCTGCTTTTACATTTGGGGTATTTGGAACTTAATCCCCCGAGACTAGCTGCAAATTACTTTGAAGATATTGGCGCCAGGTGTATCTATTTTTTGTGGAGATTGTTATGTATATAGTTCCTTACACAGGCTGCCAATATCATTGTTTTATTTAAGTAAATTACTACAGATAGATCTTAAAGGTGTATAAGTTCTGTTTTGCTCTTGTGCATTGTTTTTAGTCCGTTATAGTCCGCATTTATATATTGGCACAACTCACATGTATTGCGAATAGATTAGAGAGACGTAACTATTACCTTAAAGGGAAACAACACCCTACAACAGGTGACACATATGGTGAATCAACAGAAATGCACAGCCTATTTAATAAATTGGAACACCTGTGCATGACAGAGACCAAACAATGGTGGGACCAGATATCCCTACAAAAATATTTAGATGATAATCTTATACCTAGGGGGTTGAGGATTTTGAAAGAATCCACCTTTAAGGAAGATAAAGATTTCACAGAAGAGTGGAATAATATATTAGATAATTGTTCAAAAAAATCTAATAAAGATACTCATAAAATATAGAGAAGAAAGGGTCAATGAGTTACAACTAGAGATTGAAAAGATCCACACCCTACTGAAGGTATATGAGAAATCAGAAGAATACAAGGTTAGGGATCAGAAAGTAAACAAAAAACTAGAACAATTTGAACAGTCCCTAATAACAAGAAAAGAGAATAAAATGGAAAGGGATGTCTCAGACTATAAAAGTGGAAATATTCACAATTATAATAAGAGATCAAATTTAAGGGAACAGGAATATCACACCTCATATTCTAAACCAGCAGTATATAGGAGGTATACAAATAGACAGGTAAATAACTCATATAAAAAATATAAAAAGGAGGGAGGAGCATATCAGAGAGAAAGTCAAAATAGGAATTGGGTACATGCCAATAGATTCCAGGCATTAGAGGATTATAATGAAAGGCCCTATGCATATAAGGAGAGATTTAGAAAATTTACCAAACCATCAGAAACAGAAGATGATTATGACTCCACTCCAGGGAACAAAGCTTTTTTAGGGGGAAACGGGTACCAGGGACCAAACTCCTGGCAAATAATGAAATCCCAGAGAAAAAGAAGCAGAAATGGAGAAGGAGAGGATGTCGAGGAGGGGGAGGTAAACAGAAACAAGACTCCATGCAGAAGGTAGACTCTAGAGAAAAAACAGGAAAAGGTATATTCAATTTATCAAAGAAAATACTAACACAAGAGGAGATAAAAGTGCTAGAAAAGGGCATGAATTATGCCCCCACCGCTAAACCGAATTTATTTAGATTGTTTGTAGATCTCAACCGCTATGTCCGAACCTTGAGCCGCAAAAGATATTTTGCATTAAAGTCTCTTAAAACTCAAAAAAATGAAGAAAGTCCCATCATTTTAGATAAGGATGATGACATAGCGGTTGGGATTCTGCAATCACTACAACAGGAAGCGTTAGATGAAAGTGTTAAAGCAACATGTGTCTATGATGTTGCTAAACCTTTTAAAAAAAGATCGGACTTCTATCCATTACAATATAGGGGCCCCTATGTAGATAGTTTTTATGAAGCAACTCTTGCAAGCTTTAGGGAAATATGTGAAAAATCGGAGAAAAATCCGTATGGGGACAATCTGACCCCGGGGGAAAGAAAAGCGATGAAATACCTACAGCAAAACACAGAAATTATAATAAAACAAGCGGATAAGGGTGGTGGGGTGGTTATATTGGATATAGATGATTATACAAAAGAATGTTATAGACAACTGAATGATAAAAATTTCTATTGTAAATTGAAAACTAACCCCACCACCCAATTCCATAAGGAATATATGGAACTATTGGATAATGCCCTTATGTGTGGTGCCATATCCAAAGAAACCTTCAATTTTTTGTTATGTCCAGACCCCATCACTGCCACGTTTTATTATTTGCCCAAGATACACAAAACACTCACTAATCCACCGGGTCGTCCTATTATTTCTGGTATTGGGTCCCTCACTAATGATTTATCTTTTTTTGTGGATCATTATTTACAGGACCACGTGGTGAATCTGAGGTCTCACATTAAAGATACCCAACATTTTTGAAACATAATTAATAAGATTCCTTGGAAAAAGGAATATTATCTGATCACTTGTGATGTGGAGTCCCTTTATTCCATCATTCCACATAATGGTGGGACAAAAGCAGTAGAAAGATATTTGCTGAGGGATGGGACCTCTGATTCCCTACGTGGTTTTATATTAGATTCCATCACATTTATACTTTCTCACAATTATTTTTTATTTGATACACAATTTTATTTACAGACACGGGGTGTGGCCATGGGGGCCAGATTCGCGCCGAGTCTCGCGAACCTATACATGGGTGTCTTTGAGGACCAACATGTGTGGGGGGCCGGGCTCGGCGTGGATCTGGTATACTATGGCCGTTTTATAGATGATTTATTTATTATTTGGGGTGGGGATTTAGACACACTTTTGAAATTCACACAAGGATTAAATGAAAATGAATTTGGATTAAAATTCACATATAAATATAGTAATACAGATATGAGTTTCTTGGATATCGCGCTATACGTAGAGGGGGGGGGACTAAAGACCAAAACATTCATCAAGTCCGTAGATCAAAATAATTACCTACACTATACCAGTTCTCATAAGAGGAGCTGGAAAGAAAATATTCCCCGGGGCCAGTTTGTACGCATAAGGAGGAACTGTAGTTCAGTGGAGTTGTACCGTATACAAGCAAGAACCCTTATGAGCTCTTTCATACAGCAAGGGTACTCGCAAGAAAAATTGGAGAAAGATATAGTTGAAGTAGAAAGGATAGATAGAAATAGTTTATTGGAGTCTAAAAATAAAAATAGGAATATGAAAAAAGAAAAAGAAAATAGAAATATGTCATTTATTACACAGTTTAATGGTTCTGCCCACCAAATAGAACGAGTAATAAAAAGGAATACAGCCTTATTGATGTTGGATAATACCTTAAAGACAGAAATAGACCCTAGAGGCCGGACAATCTTTCGGAAAGCAGAGAATCTGCGGTCCAAATTAGTACCCAGTCATTTTCAATATATAAAGAAGGAGAAATCAGAAAACATGTGGTTACCAGATAAACCTGTTGGATTCCACAGATGTGGGAAGGTAAATTGTGCATCATGTGTAAAAATGCCTAGAAAGAGTAAAACGTATACATCATCGAATACAGGGGAAGTATTTCAAATAAAGAGTTTTTTTAACTGTAATTCGACATATATTATATATGTAATCACATGTCCTTGTGGGAAACAATATGTGGGGAGGACCACGAGAACAATGCACATTAGATACATGGAACATCGAAGGAATGTCATTAAGGGCACCAGGCATCCATTGTCCAGCCACATCACACAGTGCCAGAAATCCAACTTTGACAACTGTAGGATGATGGCTATAGAACAAATCAAAAATACAATACGAGGAGGAGATCGCTACAGTCTAATATGTAGACGAGAGGTGTACTGGATTTTTAGAATGGGAACACTGATGCCAGGTGGCCTAAATGACACAGTGGAATTAAATGGGGTATGATGGGGTATGAGGAGGCATGTATTAGGGTAATGGGTTGTTATGAGACCTTAAATATAAAGAATTAGTGGGGGTGTGGGGGGGGGGGAAGGTGGGGGAAGGGGGGGGGGTGGCATGGGTTAATGTATAGATAGAATGTAATAAGTGGAGGATGAGTTATGTCTTTTGAATACACTATGTGTACATAATACACTTTATATAAGAATGGATTTATCAGGATTGGCCACACATATGTATATGTGTATATATATATATATATATATATATTTAATTTTGTATGTATATGTGTATGCAGGAAGGATTATAAATTAAGCGGTTGAGTGTGCATGTATTATATGTGTATATATGTATAAAATCTGGGAAAATAAATTAAACTATGTGTGTATAATTCATTACCTAATAGAGACCGAGGAAATTGATCTATATTAATCTATACTATTTTATAGGGATAGATAAAGTGCGATAAAGAAAGAATCCCATAGGGGTCAGTAGAGATGCGGACTGGACTGATATCAATGTACGAGAGTGTAATAATAATAATAATAATAATAATAGTAATTTAATTATTAGTTAATTTAATTTATTTGGCTTATGTGTTTTAGGTATATATGTCTATTATATGTATATGGTTAATAAAATAATATGGAGTATAGTGGGAGCCTTTTCAACACTCTTAGAATGCATAAGGAGATGTGTTTATATGGAGTGAGCCCATAGGGAGAGAAAAAGGAAAAAAGTTTGTGTTGGATGAAATACAAACGAGGCTTTACTCCGTGCCTGTAGAGGAAATGATGAGTTTAAAAGAGAGGTTTGAAACGCGGGCACAGTGCGCATGTGCGACCCGCGAATACAGGAAACAGATCGAAAGTGAGGCTTGAATCGCGGGCGCAGTGCGCATGCGCGAGCCGCGTACACGAGTATTTAAAGATCATACCATGCACATAAGCAATATTGACACTGAGGAAGCCGCCGAGGCTAATGAGGAGGCGGAGAAACGCGTTTGTCACGTGCAGAAACACCTTGGGAGAGAAAATACTCCTGCAGCATTGTTTGAAAGCCGGCCGGCTGTATCCAAATACACCCCAGTGCTAAGGGGGAAATACAACGGACTCCACACAGCAGCTTTGGAGCACAAGCAAAGCTCCTCAAGTGAGAGAAGTTGCTGGTGAGAGGTAATTGGTGCTTTGCATGGTGCACCTAAAAGAACTGCTACATAACAACATCAGTTATTAAGTGCATGGTTTCTAAAAGTATTGGGAAGTTCTAACCCATACTAACAAGCCCTAGTCCCATTTCATCACTGCTTTGGAGAATCTGCTTTCTACTAACATAAATTAATAATCTACTAGTTCCTGAGCATGCTTACAGGACTGTTTGATTCAATCTGATTGATTACTTGCATGCTGCATTTATGAGAACTGTGCTGGAAATAACTACAGTGGGACTGCAACTTGGATAATATATATATGAAATTGTCTCCATAGAGGATAGATTAATTTATAGGCAAATTGTGTTATAGCTCATAGAGTGTTGAAATTGGTAGCCACAATAAATACTAAGTGGTTTCTTTTGGCTGTCAGTTTGTTATTTTTATTTTTAGTTTGTATAATTAATTGTTTTAAATAAGGATACTGGCCGGTATTCATATGTGATAATTAAAAAATAATATGTTTTATATATAAAAATATATATTTTTCAAAGTAAAAAGCGCTGTCTCAATTCTTTCTTTTTTGTCTGCTTTTACATTTGGGGTATTTGGAACTTAATCCCCCGAGACTAGCTGCAAATTACTTTGAAGATATTGGCGCCAGGTGTATCTATTTTTTGTGGAGATTGCTAATATGGCTGTCTTAAGAGGAGTACAGCCCAGAATTAGGGATCTTATACGAGAGGGCAGATTTGTTAACATGTTTACGTTAACCAGTAAAGCAAAGAAGGCATTAGCTGCGGCCAGAAAGAAATTGGGTATAGGTGAAGAGGCGTATAAATCATATTCTAATTAGCAAAAAAGCATGCTGGTCTTTGCGGACTGTTATTTAGAGACCAGACTTCAAGAGCATTTGAACATAATCAAATATATGTATTTGTTACATGAATTGGTGAGATCAGGGCATGGAACAGCTTGGAGGTCTTATGATGAGGAGTTTTGCAGGAAACAGAATAACAGAGCGGTCATAGATTTTGGAAAAAAAGATGTGGAGATTTTTGTAGATGTTACACAACCACTGAAGAGTGGTTCTGAAGCGAGTGAGAAATGTGGTAGTAACAGTAACAGATGGACGGCAGGGAAGAACAGCCAAGGTAGGTGCTATGCTTTTAATAATGGTCAATGCACCCTAGGGTCAAGGTGTCATTTTCGGCATGTTTGTATCCGCTGTGGGGTCACATCCCATTAGAGACTGCTCACAGCCCTCAGGTGGTAGAGGAGGCTTTAACAGAGAGCAGAACCATGCTCCCGCAGTTGCCAATACTAAGTAGGGCTCCTACTCCTGTGAAATTGGATAAATTGTCTTATTGGTTAGAATATTCGGGGTAATTCTGAGTTGATCACAGCAGGAACTTTGTTAGCAGTTGGGCAAAACCATGTGCACTGCAGGGGAGGCAGATATAACATGTGCAGAGAGAGATAGATTTGGGTGGGGTGAGTTCAATCTGCAATCTAAATTGCAGTGTAAAAATAAAGCAGCCAGTGTTTACCCTGCACAGAAATAAAATAACCCACCCAAATCTAACTCTCTCTGCAAATGTTATATCTGCCTCCCCTGCAGTGCACATGGTTTTGCCCAACTGCTAAAAAATTTCCTGCTGCGATCAACTTGGAATTACCCCCATTATCCAAACAGAGAGGATGCTGATTTGTTAAGGTTGGTTTTTTTTCAGAGGTTTCCCTTTGCCTATTAAGGGCCAAGTTCGTTGTGGTTTTATTCGTAGTTTGCGCTTGGCTGAGCAGTTCCCGGAAATTTTGAAAGAAAAAGTTGATAATGAGGTTGCTTTGGTAAGAATGGTAGGGCCTTTTAGTTCACCAGTTCCAGATTTAATTTTGTCCCCGGTGGGTGTTGTTCCTAAAAAGACACCGGGAAAGTTTTGATTAATTCAACATTTATCCTGTCTTCAGTTAAAGATGCAATTCCCGAGTTTTTGACTATAGTAGTTTATCAATCTTTTGAAGATGCGTTGGCAAAGATTAGGTCATTGGGTAAAGGAGCGTTGATGAGTAAATTGACATAGAGTCGGGTTTTCAGCTTTTGCCCATTGATCCGGAATTTTTTCGTTATCTGGGTTTTCGCCTGGATGATGGTTTCTATGTTGATAGATGTTTTTCTGATGGGTTGTTCTATATCTTGTTCGTATTTTGAAAAGTTTAGTAGCTTTTTACATTGGTGCATTTCAGAATATTCAGGTCAGTCTGGCATTGTTCATTATTTAGATGATTTTTTTGTTCATGGGCCCAGCTGAGTCCGATATTTGTGGTAATATTTTATCGAATGCATTGTCATTGTTTACTGAGTTTGGGGTTCCAGTAGCTGAGGAAAAGACGGTGGGCCCTATATCGTTGTTGACCTTCTTGGGTATTGAAATTGATACGATTAAGGGTTGCTGCCGTTTGCCCATGTAAAAAATAGCTAAACTGAGGGAGGAGATAATGGTGGCATTGGCTAATGGCAAGGTGACATTGAAACAAGCTCAATCATTATTGGGGGTGTCACAATGTCGCTTGCATGGTTATCTCAACGGGTAAGGTCTTTAACTGAAAGTTGGAAAGAGTGACAACGGGTGTTAAGAGGCCTGGTCATTTTATACGATTAAAGAAATTCGTAGGGATTTGCATATTTGGGAAGAGTTTTTGTCGAATTTTAATGGTGTTCACATTTGGCAGTCTGAACCCAGATCCAATGTTGAGTTGCAATTATTCACTGATGCGTCTGGTTCTTCGGGTTTCAGAGCGTATCTGGAGGACAGGTGGTGTGCTTCCCCCGGCCTAAAGCATGGTTTGATGAAAGCCTTACTGGGAATCTGTTGTTGTTAGAATTGTTCCCAATCGTGGTTGCACTGGAGTTATGGCACGAGGTATTGGCCAATGTTTCAGTAGTTTTTTGGTGCGATAATTTGGGGGTAGTTCGTGCAATTAATAGACAAAAAGGTGCTGGTCTACCTGTTTTGCATTTGTTGGGTCAGATTGTCCTGCGTTGCCTTCAATGGAATATAAATTTTTGCGCTAAGCATGTTCCAGGCATTGAAAATGGCGTGGCAGATGCTCTTTCATGTTTTGAGTGGCACAGGTTCAGGGTGCTAGCGCTGGATGCGAATGTATCTGGTGACCCTTGCCCATGTTATGCCTGGCAGGTGATACATCCGGATTGGAGGGCTTAGCGCTAACATCCTTGGCGCCTTCCACTCTTCGGGGGTACAGAACAGCAATGAGAGAGTGGGAGAGATATGTCCACATGCATTGAGACCAAGGTAAGAACTATTATACCATGTTATTGGATTATGTTTGGGAAGGATTTATTTGGTGGCCGCATCAAAAACAGCGATGTCACCTATGCTTCGTGAGCATGTGTCACTGGAAGAAGGATGCTTATGGTGCAAAGTGCAACGTTCCAAAACTGATCAATTAGGCAAAGGGTGTTGGGTGGCCTTGAGGTGTGTTGAGGATACTGAGATTTGCCCAGTGTCACTGGGAAAGGATTATTTGAGAGCAAGGACTGATATTCCAGGTCCATGGTTGAGGCATATGGATGGTATGCCAGTTACTCAATTCCAATTTAGATGGGTGATGGAAAGTTGTATTTTCACAATGGGTTTATCAGTATTGAAATAGGGTACCCATTCATTCCGTATTGGTGCAGTGACAACAGCGGCGCTGAGGGCCATTTGAACGGGCAAATTAGAGCTCTTGGGAGGTGGAAGTCTGATGTATTTCGGAAATATATCAGGTTTTGACCTGGGGTATCTAAATAAGACTTGGGGTTTCAGCCACTTGCCATTTTTGGGGGTCTTGAGGATTTTTTTTATCCTCTCAGGTGCCTTATGCCATGGGGTTCACACCCGCTTGACAGGTGTATTTTTCGCCTCTCATCAAGTCTGATTCTTCATATTCCCTCCCCCCTCCCCACCATCCTACCTTTCAAATTTGTCATCTTAGAGTCCAAATTAAAAATAGTTTAATAATTAAAAAATACCATTTTAGAAAGGTTATAATGGGAATAGTTGGGTATTTTTTGTCTTGGTAGTAAGGTTGTTTTTAGGTTATTTTATTTGAATTCTGGTAGTATGAAAATTTTCTGTGAATATTGTTTTTGTATTTTCAGATTGCCGTTTGGATGAGTGTCCGATATGGATTGTGGGGCACTCGTATGTCTTCCACGGTGAAAGGTCTGGATTGGAGTGCCTTAAGTCCCCTGAAGCGAAGCTGATCAGGTGGATCGGTGTAAGGGGCCTACGTTGGGAGCAAGTCATGCCCCTATTTTGGCAGCAGATGCAGAGGTCGGGATGCCCGTTGAGAGTGGTGTTCCATGCCGGGGGAAACAACTTGACCAAAAGTTCGGGCCTTGACCTTCGAAAAACCATGGTTAGGGACTTAGGGGGTCATTCCGAGTTGTTCACTCGTTGCCGATTTTC